>NW_027114634.1:697605-705203 GCF_000696795.3 Halyomorpha halys
TGAAGTTCTGGAATAGCAAATAATTTATCATTAAACAAAGTATAAATAATAATTATTTTTTTAAAAATTAGTAGCTATTAGTTAGATGATAATCATATATAAAAGTGTATATTATTAATAGTAGTCGAGGCTAGTTTATTATAGACCAAAGAGTTGTATGAATAAATTAGTAATAATCATTATTTTCTAATTCTCCTTTTTTAAACTATGACTGTTCTGTTATAATTAAAGATAATATGACTTTAAATTTGTCATCTTGATTAAATTATACAGTATTGAGTAAGTTTGAATTGATTGAAATGAACAGTAAATTCAATGTTTGTTTCAATAGGAAATATTTTTGCCATTATAAACTTACAAGAGAGAGATGAGGCTTGAGGAATACTCTGTTGTTAGGGGACAAGGTAGTCAAAATCAAAAGGTAAGTAAATTAATCCATTCTCTGAATGAACCTTCCTTTTAATTTTGATGAGAATTATTTATTTATATATTTCCAATTAGAATTTCAGCATTTATTTATTTTGTCATTTCCCATTTCTCACTATTCACAATGAAACAATTTGAATAATTATTTCAGCACACAATTACTATTTGTGTGGGTTTTAAAAACCCATTTATGACACTTCTGTAACTAGGATCATAAAAAGAATTGATATAATATAATGCATTTTTTTACCCCTTTTAGATTGATATTAAATATTTTATTATTATTTGAAATTGATGATTGATATATTGATGATTCTATTGTTGATATCATACAAATATATATAGTTGCTATATATATATATATATATATCACATACATTTGTACTTATGTTCTTATTATTCAACAAGTGATATTTTCAAAATATGGCCATGTAAAATGCAAAGCCACTTAGTTACAGGAGTGCAATTGTACATTTTCGATGTCTGGTACTCCGAAACATATTGTTATTGGTTTTATTTCATGTATATTGAAGTTGGTGGAAAACTAAATTAAACGGGAAAAATGTATATATTATTATATGAATTCAAGAACTTACTCTCTCAATAATATTTGTTATTACTTTATTAATACCAATGTGGATCTTTGATGTTTCAAAGTTAGACACTTTTATTTGGACGATATTCTATTCTAAATTTTCAAACAAAAGGAATAGTGTTCAACCCTACTTCGACCCATGGACATTTACAACAAAAAATATACTAATATTATGATGCAGTTTTTAGTTTTTAATTATACTGATGGTAGATGTCAAAAAATAAGGCAAACAAAGAGGTTATATGAAAAGGGGTGCTGAATATCATTATCCTATCCCCTTCCATTAGTTCTTCACTGGTAGAAGTTAGGGTGGTCTAAAAGCTGTTTACATTTAAAAAAGAAAAAAAATAGAAAATTTATTAAGACCTTTTCTCAAAGTTGCACTTGGTCCACTCCCCCTGACTAAGAAACTTTTAAATTATTTTATATTTATTGAACTGGACCCACTTTCTGATTATACCTTTCTAAACTGTTTGCTCTTAATAAAGTAATAACAAACATTACTTGAAAAATTAGTTATTTAAAGCAACCCCCTTGGAAATGGCAAGAAATATACTTTTAAAATATTTGTATATTCAAATATAAAGAATGAGTAATATTGATGATAGTATTAAGAAGGTGTTGTTGGAATATTTTAAGGATATCGCTCTTGCTTGACAGACTTATTTTTATCATATTACTATAAATATTCTAATAATTTATTTCATTTTTATTTTTATGATTACTCATATTTGTAAAAGTTATTTTTAATCAGTAAGTTGTTTAATTTTTATATAAACATCACACAGATATAAATAGTTTTTTATCCTAGTCTCATTATTTAACTGTTTTGGGGAATATTTTTTGTTTCTCCAAGTGTGATTAAGTTTTCATTGCGTGATTATAAAATTATTTTGAAGAACATTTCATTCTCTTTTCTATATTACAATATGATAATGTAATTTCATGTAACTAACACGCCTCCCCTTTTACATTGGAAAACTCAATCTTTATTACAATTTAATTTTTATTTCAGTTAGTTGATTAAAGTTAATTTTTTTAGTTATATATCCTTTTATTAAACTCCAGAATTATGAATATATAAGTGTGTTTGTGTACATACACCATACATATACAAATATGTATGTATAAAATATTTTTTATTTATTTTTATGATATGCATACAATTTTTTATGTAGTTAAGTTGCTATGTACAATATTGTTTAAGTTTATCATTTCTATTGTAGCAATTTAATGATGAAGCAGTAGAATTAATTACAATAGAAGTATTTATTAAATTTGTGTCTTTTTAATAATTTTATGAATAAGTGTTATTTATTAGTTTTGTTTCACTTCTGAGTATGTTTTATTAAAAATGGAGGTTTCACCATTCATTTGGGCTCATCAAAATTTTTTAATCATGGACATTATGTTTATTAATGATTATTTGTTCCTATCACATACAAATTATGAATGGCTGCTACAACATTTATTTAGTTGGCAATAAGGATCAGCCATTTATACATTTATCTCATATTATTGTTTTTTAGTCACTTTTATTATTTTATTTATTAATTTACCATGACATAAATGTACTATTTTTTTTTTTTTAGATTATTTTTGCTGAGAATTATCTTTTTTAATCCTTTTTTTATTGTGTGTATTGGTTGAAAATTGAGACAAAAAATTTATCTCTAATTATTTTTATATGACTCATTTAATATCTGTCACATTTAAGTTTTAATTTCCTAAATTCATTTGCAATAAAATTGATTAATTGATTTTATCTGTTTTTACAAATGTGTTAAACTACCATATTTTCAATTATCTCTCTTAACTATTCTCATTTCTAAATTTTTATAAACTATAATTGACTACTTAAATTGTGCAATATACAAGTTATTCATTTCAATTAGAATATTTAATTAAGATAAATTCATTTATGCTTTTCATATTTTGTGTTTATTATATTTTATCAAAAGCATATTAATAAATTATTTTAATCGAAATTATTTTCATATTTTAAAGATAAATTCTATTATGATACGTATAAGGAGTATTAGTCACATTTATTTTATATTTTTTTTTTTACAATTTAGTTCATGTCTTCCAGAAAATAGATGAATACTGAATGTTTGTATGCTGAACTATTTAAAAAAAGTAGTGATCACTCACTTGTAATATTTCAACTCAGACTGAGATGATAGGCATAAACTCAAGAAAATATGAATTATATTCCTTATACTTATCACAATAGTTACTTTATTGACTAAAAAGTAGCAATATATGAAAAAGAAAGATATCAAAAATTATCATATACTATTAACTAAATAGAATAATTGGTACTAATACCAATGCAGTATTCCAACATTGCGGGTGGGTGTGTACTCACTTATAAACAATGAAACCAGTCGACCATTGTTGTCAGCTATAGCCTGACACCATAAAGTTATTTATATTTATGCAAATGCAGGCCTCAATATAAACAGAAATTTATTCATTGGAGGTTTCTTTATCTATCGAGGAAGTAAAAAAAGAACCATGATCAAATTAAAGTAGTAATAATAATAGTGTAGGTTATACCCACAACAATAAAGCGTTTTGTGTCAGTGAGTTCACACCCACCCCCATGCTGGAGTTGTGCTTGGGATCCAAATAATCTTATCCCTATATGCGGCGTATCTAAAAATAACATTAATATCATAGATCTTGGTTATCATCCTTTCTGGTTTATAGGACTCTTTAATATTTCATCAATTTTAATTAATAACTACTACTTGAGGGCCTCTTCATAATTATTATAACAATACATTATCAATTTTAGAATATCTAAACAATGTGACCTATGAAAAATGGACCAATTGTTGATCCATTCTGAAAATGACCATTTTATCTTACATGTTTTTAACTGTATAAGAGGTTAAGATACTCTTCATGCTAATAATATTTTTTTTTATATTAAGAATACTGCTAAATAATTTATTTACAGATTACCTTATTTTCATTGTTAAATGCAGATCATTTTCTTGAATTTATCTACAGTCAACTATACTTCTTAATAATAATAATAATAATCTTGTGTTGGTAAGTCACAGTTATTATTGTCAATTAGTGTCCATGAAAGCTAATGCATGAGTAATTGATTAAAAAAAAAGTGATAATCAGAAACTTTATTGCCATTAAGACTAGTTTATGTCTAAGACTAAGCTGTTGAGACTGTTTTACCCTGTTCCCTGAAAATGTTTAGAAGACATGAGACTGAATTACAATTTTATAGGTAATTAAAAAGTTATTTTGTTTCTTAGGGGGTTATTAATCTTAATTATATAGATTATAACTTTCTGTATTGGCATCATATTTATGTTTGCTAATCTTTCTTTTTTTACTGAAACATATTGGTAAAAATTTAAATTCTTCTATATTTATTTATTTATTTTGTGATTGGTCCCCGTAAGAAATACAGAGGTGGTTATCTACATGTAACTCATGTAAAGGGGGGATGGAGGATCAAGTTTTTATTCCATGGGACCGTCTTGAAATAAAAGTCAACCCTTCCAGTCTGGATTCAAACCAGCACCGCTGTAATTGCAAAGTTGTTAAGGTGGCATTTAAACTCCCTCAGCTATAAACGGCCTCATGTCCAACTAACTAAGCCAATTATGTTTCTCTAGTGCTAAAGTTTTATAGGCCAGAATTAGAACCTATGATGTTATTTCTGTAGGAAAATTTAGCCTCCAAAGTCAGGCTGATTAGGTGAGATTAAACCTATTATTTACTTAATTGTTTTTATTTGATATCTCAAACATATTATAAATTCTGACTATAAAGGAATGAGACAGGCCTATATGATATAGTATTTGTATCAAATCAGATTTTTGGAATATTTTTATTTAAATAAATGAATGTAAATAATTTATAAAAAGTAGTTTTTAATTATAGAAGTTGTGTATATATAAACAAAAAAAATTGCTCTCGTCCTCGTTTGATATTTTTCATGTCTGAAGGATTCTATCAGAAATTTAATTTTCAATTCTTAGTATGATATAATATGTATTTGCCATTTAGTTTACATAATAGTTTTACAGAAAAAAATTATTAACATAAACAAAATTACATATATATTTTTTTAAACTAAGAAAATAATCATATTAAAACATCAACAAAGTCATATTAAAATGTCCAATGACATAAATATCTTATGATCAATCAAGATTTTATAATATTTATGTGTTATAAATAAAGAATTTATAAATTTTAAAGTTTTTTATTTTTTTGTTATTTAATTAAGCTTTCAGTTTGAGATTAAAAAGTAGTAATGTTTTGCAATTATGTCTTGTAATGGGTTATCCTAATATACCTTGATACCCTTTGACTCAGATTGATATGGTGAAAAGATGATACTTTCCACAGGAATAGCCAAGTGAGATTTATCCTCAACAATTGGTCCATTTAATTTTAGTATATGTTTTTCTATATGACTCAAAATCTTTTCATCCCTTTTTTAATCCTTATAGCATATTCTTATAAAGTTTTGTTATAGTATTTTTTTTTTTTTTAATTTCTTTATTTTAATAATGCCTTCTGAACAAAAAAATACATTTTCAGTTTTAAAAAATGTATTATTTTGTGATAAAAAATAAAGATTACAATCAAATGTACTATATTTTATCAATTATATTATCAACATTATATGCTATTTGAGAGCATTAAGTTTTTGTCCTAATTATTTCTTTAAAATACCTTATTTAAATTATTAAATCTTGATGATGAAAATAATTCCTATTTAACTTTTGTTTTTTATATTTTGTTATTAAAACATTAGTTACTCTGCTAATCTGTGTGCTACCATCCAGAGACCTAATCTCATGCTGTTGTTTATTATTAACTGATTAATCTCGTATTGTTTTATGTGCTTAATAAAATTGTCCAAAAGTTATTCTTTATTTAAAATATCAAGAAAGATTGATGTATAGGAATTGTTTTTAACTTATTTGATCAATTAAATTTCAATAGATATTATTTTAAAATCACTATTGGTGCATTTAATAATACTTAAATTTGTCTGGTAAATAAGCTTCCGGATGGGTTTTATAGAATGGCCGTTCACATATTAAGATAGAACTTAACATTTATATGGAAAAATGGTCATAAATATTTTTTTGTAATATTTTGATTAATGTTATTGATGAAGTATTGTTGAGTGTTGGCTAACAAGTAGAAATAGCTATTGGTCAAATATTTAACTTTAATATTGATAAAAATACAGACAATCTTAAAATAATTGTTTCTTACTACCATTAAGTTTTGTTTGTGGAAAATATTGCTTCATGTTCCTATTCTTACTTTTATTAAAATATTATTTATTAGCTATTAAATTGTATATTTTATATTTATGTGGTGATGTATATATGTGTATATCTTTGTACTGTAAATAGTAAATATGGCAATAAAACTTAATAGTTTTGTAATGTACAAATTAGTGAGTAATTGAGCCTGTATATATTCAATAAGTGCTAAATAGAACCAATGACCTTGACCTAAGTGTTTATTAAATGACTGGCTTCTGTAAGTTTCTTATATGTCTATGATGGTATGAAAGCTTGTGCCTATCCACTCAAGGATTTTAAACAATAGAGGCCAAAAAATAATCCAAGTCAGTATTTTGTCATACAAAATAAACTAGATACCTTTTTGTTTCTTTTTATCAAAACATACCTTTCTAAATATTTATCATCCTGGAATAAATACTGTATATCTTTATAGTCTATTGATTTTTATTTTTGGATAATCTTATTCTGAAAAGAATCTTATGTTTTATACAATAATTTAATCCAAAAAATAAAACCAAATAGGAAATGTTTCACCCTTTTACAATTCTATTGGTCCTAAGGGACATAGTGATACTAGAACCAAACCTACAGCTGGAGTAAGATTCCCTATAGGGCATCTATTAAGTCCTAGAGAGTTAATGTAGGTTTGGTCCTTCAGAAGCTACTGGACAAATATTGCATAATTTATGCTGAAGTTTGGAAAGCTGTTAAAAAAAAAATATTCAAGGCAGAAAATTCAATTTTGTTGTAAAAAAAAAAACTTGCAAATTTAGTTTTTCTTAAGCATTGAAATTACAATTTTTGTCAAACTCTTATTTTAACAGATATTGGTCAAAAACCACAACAAAATAAGTTTGCAGGGTAAAATGTCAGATATCAATCACAAAATCATCCTAGCCATATTACAACAATAACTCTACTGGAAATTTTTAAGTACATATTGAATATTGAATCTTTGTGAAATAGTTGGCTTCATTGAACAGCCTAAGAAAACTTTTTTTTTTTCCCCTACGCCACAGGAAGTGGGCTATCACGCCATTTTCCTTCTCGCAGCCCAATACAATTTTATTCGTCCTCTTAGTTCGTCCTATTCGTCCTCGTAGTCGCTCAACATCCACCAGACCAACACACGCCAAAAGATGGTCCCCCATGTTGCATAGAGGACATTTCGGGGAATCTACGATGCCAATTCGATGGAGGTGTTTTTGGAGCAGATCATGTCCTGTCACTAGCCGAAAACAGGCCACTCTCTCAGCTCTGCTAAGATT
>NW_027114634.1:706070-733841 GCF_000696795.3 Halyomorpha halys
ACTAATAAAACTATATAACTAAAACTATAAAACTAAATACTAAAAATACTATTTAAAATTATTTACAGCGTAATTATATTATGGCGTTAACACATATAATAAAAAAAAAAAAAGAAAAGTTAGATTTTTTCTTTATATAACTTGAAAATAAAATTAATAATTTTAACCTTCATTTATCTATATATGGCGTATACAGTAAGGGGATAGTATTGCGATTATGGAAAATTTTGAACTTAAGTTTTCAATTAAAACGCACGTTTGTTTACAGGCTTCCTGAGTTGAGAGTTTGTAAAATAATGTGTCTATGTGAAAAACCTTGCTCAAAAATAAAAAAATTGTATGAAACTGAAATTACCTTTTTATGGTAGGTGTATGTATCTCTTAGATGTTACAGTAAGGTTTTCGCTAAAATATACTTACCGGAAATGCCTTTAAGTTTATAGGCTGCTACATATTACCTATGTTGTGTTTCTTTCGAAATTTTCTAAAACACTTCCTCTAACGATTTAAATTAAACTCGTCAATTTACAATTTATTGGTTTTTAATTGTGGTACTATTGTGACTGGAATAGACAGATGGTTTTAATACCGAATTTCCATAACAGTTTACTACAAAGTTCCTTCGATTTTGTTCATTTGAATTAATCAACTCCTTCTCATTGTTAATAGAAAAAAAAGAATTTCTAAAAACAAACTATGAAAGAATTTGACACTTGTTGACATTGAAAGATCCAATTTTTTTAACTTAAGAATTATTTACATATTCATTTTTAATTTAGTAACTATTTGAATACAATGTTAAACTACAATTTACGTAGTTGTGGTTCTCAGATCTCAAATTACGAATCTTTTTTGGTTTTAAAATCAATAGAGGTTGAGTGACTGTACTATGTCTTCCAATCGATGTTCCTGACTTGAAATAAAAATATATTATGACGTATTACATGGTTTCAAATATTGTTTAAACATATGATTGCTTTGCTTGTATAGTGGTGCATCTGACAAACTACAAAGTTTTGATTTTATTTAGAATTGGACGTACACAAAAGATAGTACCGGAATCTGCGGCTACTCTCTTTACTGAGGTCGTCCTAGATACTTTCCTAAAGCTATTAGAGTTGCCACAGATAAGCTCCAATTTACAGTACAATCTATGGAATACCTCAAATACAAAAAAAAGTTTTTTGTCAGATGTGCCACTATACAAGAAAAGTGATAAGTGAGGATTGTATCATCAAATGAATAAAGTTTTTGGCACTGGTATTATGATCGGGTAATTAAGTAATAAGAAACATTGGAATAACGTGTTAAAGGGTGTGAAAAGGGATTAAGAATAAAATTAGTCAGGATGTATTGAGAACAATAAATAAAAAAGAATTTAATCAAAAAAAAAGAAAGCGTCTACAGAAATAACCCTTCCCTACACACTCATTCGTTATAAAAAATAGGGTGTTATTGCATATCTCCTTAAACATATTAGTGGGTCATGACTGAAGTTGTTTGCTATAAATAATGAAACTTGGTATAGTTCTCTGGTGCCTTTCATTCATTATACCCTACAGATGGTTGCAAGTAAATTCCGTCTGCTTCCTTGAATGTAATCGTACAAAAAGCTCTTTCCATCGGTATGTGTAAACATTAAAAAGCATATTAACTTTTTTTTTTCGGAAGAGTCTTGAGTTTCTTTCAGATCTGTAAGGCGCCCGAATTCTATACCAAGTTTATATTATTGCGGGCAACTTCAGTAATGATCCACTATTATGTTTAAGGAGATATGCAATAACACCTTGTCTTAAAACGAATAAGTTTCGATATTTGTACCCGATTTCCGGGTATTTTTCACTTTCAGGGGATTCAGATATTTCGAGTAAAATGGCTTTAGGTTATATGTAGAGCGCTTGTGCGTCAACTAATAATATGTTTTGTTAATCATTAGAGACTTTTTCTATTAGTAACAAGTTATCACTTTTTCTTAGATTTTAGAAGATAGGTACCTTTTGTGGCCCAGGATATATATATTTTTAGGCCTGGGGTGAATTTGTTTTTGGGGCCCAGGATGGATTCATTTTTAAAGGCTCAGGCCAGATATAATTTTATAT
This sequence comes from Halyomorpha halys, assembly GCF_000696795.3. NCBI lineage: Eukaryota > Metazoa > Arthropoda > Insecta > Hemiptera > Pentatomidae > Halyomorpha > Halyomorpha halys. The sequence goes on from NW_027114634.1 coordinate 708,170, forward strand.
TTTTGGATAGTTATACAAGAATATTGTTTTCCCGCCTGTCGTCATTACAGTTGGTAAGGTTGATATTTTGCTACAATTCACTGTCAAGGCGCATAAATATGTTAGTTAAACGTGACATTTAACGAGACTGTTAGTGCACTGACATTACTTTTGTTGTAATAAGTTCTAAGAAAATATAAAGACAAATTATGAAAAGTTTTTTTTTTCTTGACCTTTATTTTATTCTTATTTCCCTTATTTTCGTCTTATAGTGTGTCAGTACACTATATAATTATACAGTTATAATTATATTTTTCTTTTAACTAATTTTTTATTTGTTATTATTTCTGTTTTCATTTTGTCTGATATTTTTTGCAATTGTTTTTTATTTATACTTTTTACTGTAGATTTTTTTTTTTTAATTTTGCTCATTTTTATATAAACTTTCACACATTGTAAATCATTTTCAACCATAACTTAGTTTACTTTTATTTCAGGTTATCTATTCTCTTACTTTGTTTCATTATTTTAGTTGTTTGTATCTTTTTTAGCCCTGATGAAGCCCTGTAAAGTGGGGCGAAACGTTGGCTCGCAATATTTTTTTACAATTGTATTATTCTTACCACACCGGTCAATCAACGATCTTCCAATAAATTAAATAAATATTTAACTTCCAATTGTTAGATATCTACAGACAACTTCATCTTAACAATACACTTTGTAATGGTTATTACGTCCTTTAAACATTTAATGTCCAATTTTCATCAAAGGCCTGCTCAGATTGGTTATAAAATATTAAGATTGTTACGAATCATCATAAATTAATGAAAGCAACAGTCACTGGCTACATTATATCAAAATAAACTTCACCAATACATTGAATATATATATACACATTTCTCTTATACCAGCTATATTCACATACAAATTACCCACCTTCTAACTCAATTTGAAGGAGTAGTAGATGTGTGCAGAACATCATAAACGCAAAATAAATTCGGATATGACACTGTTTTGATTGAAATTCAAGCCAACTTTGAGAATGAGATCTAGCTGGTATTATTGACCATTTAATTGTCCATTGACATTTCGAGTCTAATCAAAATCGCTAAAGCCGTTTTTGAAAAGTGAGAAGATGAAAAATCTACTGTATGGTGTCCTAACTCATGTATTGGCATCAATGTTCCTGGCGTGAACCCATCTGTAGGGACATTGCAAATCGATTTTTTTTTCTTTACCCTTTTTGATTCATTGAAAAATAAACAAAAAGTTTTTTTCATAAAATAATAAATAAATATTAGTCTATTAACCCCACTCTTGCCCCCTCTGAGGGGAAATGAAAGTTTGTTAGCGATTACGGAGAATGAACTTATTCCACCGCAATTTTTAAGAAACGCATATTTCTATTTAAATGGCACAAAAAACAGATTAAAATATCAAGATGCATGATAAATAAATCAACCGGTTTTAGGTGCGAAGTTTATTCACAACGGATTATACACTTCTCTAATCCGTTGAGAAATATGTAGGATTGGAACAAGTGTATACGAGTATAGTTCAACGTTAGGGAAACGATAAGATGATAAAGAAATCCGATATTGAGTAAAGAAACTACGAGAAATCACTTCGTATTTAAGCGACTAATAGTAAAGATCTCTGCAGTAATAAGACAATGCTGTGATTTCATAATTTACCATTAGTAATTTCCAAACAATTTCTTTATCCTTCCTTTCATTTTATAATCATTATTTATTTATTTTTTTATAAAAATGGCAAAACGACCAAACACCAGTGAGTCCAGTGATGTAAGCAGTATTGAAAATGAGTTTCGGATTGACATTTATATAGAATATTATATTAATTATTAAATATTAACTTATATCATATATTAATTTACCTTGCTGTATAAAATTATAAGAAATAAAATTAGAGTTTTTTTTTTTGTTAATGTCTTCTTCAATGTCCACAAACCCATATAAACCAAATTTCATTACAATGCCATACTTGGTTCTATAGTTGTACTACATAATATCACGATTCCAGGGTGTCCGTTTTCACGAAATAGTGTCGCGAGTTGCTGGTAGGTATATCGAAGATGGGTTTGCCTGTGGGTAAAATAGATGCGTAGTCGCAAACGTTCTCCCACCCCTTTGGTCTGAGGACTGTTCCAACAACCAGTTCAGACTGTTGGGAACTGAATAGTACGTGTTTTTCCCTCCCAAATCCTGTACTGCGCATACTCCATCCAGTTCTGGATAGTCAGAAGTGGTTGTTGGAACAGACCAATTCAGTTGACTGGACTTCCTCATCTTTCCTCGACGTATTTCTACAACTTTACAAATAGAAATTCCAGGTATCATTGTTTTCAAAACTATTATTCATTAATATCACAATAGTATAACTTAAGTGAAGTAATCTGGTTAGAGGGAAAACGATCCATTCTCAAACCAAAAACGTAATTATGAACGCATTTAAAATCATGAAAACAGAGGCTGAGAAAGGTCCACCCCATGTTTTATCTGTTATGAAAAGAGTTTCCCAGGCTACTGGTGTCTTGAAACACACTTTGAAAAACATTATAAAAGAGGATGAAGTTGTAGAGAGGGGTGATAAACCTTGTTTTAAAACTCCAACTTAGTTATTATTGACAGCTTTGATAAAAAATTCATTCGTAGACTGCTGTTTAATTTTCATATAAATGACAAAAAAAAAAACTACCATATTTGAGGAACATTTTACAAAAAATAAGGAAAATGCAGAAATTAATTTCAGTTGAAATAAAGACACATTACATAAAGTAATGTTGACGAGAGTCAAAGAGTTAAACATACTCAACAATGTTACACTTACAAACTTCTTAATAAGTGCAACGTTTATGAACTCAGCATATGTGGTTGTCATGACAACAGTACGTGCGCGCGCAAATGGAACAGTTTTTTTTGCTTCAGCTTAATATTAAGATGTCTTTAATCCATTAGGTATGTTATTTATTAAACTATATTATATATATTATATCGAGCACTGTTCCATGAGTGATGGTAAGGCAAATTTTTGGGTGTTTCTGTGCCAACCATAAGCTTATTTTATTTTATTTCAAGCAAGTGACATAATAATTGTTATAATGGATAATATTTAGTTAGCGGTTAAAAAAAAAACAGTTTTATATGTAACTAGAGAACCTTTCTGAAAATGTCCCTGCAGATAAAGTCAAAAACAACCGGTTATAAGATAAGAAACCAGGATGTCTCTTGACACATCACACAACTCTTAAGTGTTTTTACAAAACAGATGTTGTAATTTGTTGTTATACATAGTGTATATTTTGATGTTTTTAAAAAAATCAGAATATTTACAGTAATAACTTGAATAAGGAGTAATGGAAGGCTAAAGGTAAAAATTATTAACTATATTTAGTTAATAATAATCTAGGAACTGATATATCTTTTAAGCCTTTTCAGAATGCCTCAGGATTTGTTATATCAAATGCTCTTTCAACGTAAAAGAGTCCTAATGTGGACTCATGTGTCAATCTCAAATTTTTCTAGCAGAGAAACATGTTGATGATAGACTGAAGGGGATCAAGTGGTAGCACCGGTGGTACCACCTTTTCAGGATTTTAAAAAAGATTAAGGTTATAAGGCTGACAGGATTTAACAACATTATAGTTCTCCTTACTAACCTCAGGAATGAAAGCCATTAGTGATTTTCTCCATGACTCTGATATACACCCTTATACAGGTGACGCTATAAGCATTACTCCAATAAAAGACAATAGACTATTAAGTTCTGGTTTGATAATACATGGAAGAAGTACGACGGTATTGGGGGGCCTTATATCTTCCTTTCCACCCACTTTCATGACCTTTCACGTAACGATACGAATCCGCTCAAACCCAATCTTCTTCAGTACTAGCATGTCTGTAGGAGTCCATAATTGAAGGATTCTCTAAATTGATATTCTTACACCCTGGAAAATGTCTTCTCCTTCTAGAGTGGTCTCCACTAGGTAGGACCAAGTATCCTTTGTCAAGTGCATTTATGCTGCTTGAGGTATGTAGGTGTTATATCTAATATCTCGCTTCTTGCTGTTGTTACGAAGATAGCTTCACTACTCCTGTCAAGTATTTCTAAATCTATGTGTTAAATATAAAAAAGGTCACGATTGTTAGCATTCGTTGCAAATGTGATTTATGCTTTCATTGGGAGAATGTTTACCTTTTTGTTGAAATAAAGTTATTGTTTGCTTCTCGTTATATTTCCTTAATCTGAGATTGTTTTCCTACACTTGTCTTTTCAACTTCGATGAACATATCCCATCCTCATCGCCATATTTTTTTTTCTTAACAGCGAATAGTATAAGTTAAAAACGCAAGTGTAGAAAAACAATCTTCGATTAAGAAAATTCAACGACACACACTACCTTAATTCCACTGACAAGGTTATCTTTGTTTCCAATGATAACGTGATAACCACATATGCATCGATTGCCAACAATCGATACCACTTTTATATTCAACATAATACTACATTTTGGATACCATAAAGTCCAACAAGGCTTCATATCACTCACTAATGTCTGTGTTTCAAAACACACTAGTTAGTGAGTATTGATATCTCTGCCAATTCAGAGTTGTAAATACTCTCTTGAGTAGCGTGGAAGTATGTTCAAATATTGATAATTGGATCCAAATTATGGGGAACAAGAAGTATCCGATTATAATTTTAATTTTATTTATTCAAAACTTGATTGTCAGAGCCAAGGAGGTTATGTCTCTCATGCTCCACTCAGAGAGAGGAAGTATTTGTTGGTCTTTAAAGACCGAGATAAACGAGTTGTCTTCAGATAAACGCAGATGGATGATTTTCCTTGAGTTCCACCTAGTCCGTTAATCTTTCCCCTGAAACAATAAGGTTATTGTATTAAAATGAAATTGGATTAGACCACCGAGAGTAATTCGAAGTTTTTATCTATCTTGACCATGGCAGATTCCATTATCCTGAGGTAATGTAGAAAGGATTGGGATCCATTGACCTCTGCCTTTCCAGGTATCCTCCTCCTGGACCCTGGCGGATCGGGTCTTGTTGGTAGTGCCATTCCGACAGTAAATCTGACCAGTTCGTAACAGATACTCCATCCTTATTCTTCTAACCTGGCAATGATGCTGATTGGCTCCCTTAATATAGTCCTCAAGAGCTAAGTTAGATGGTAGGGTTAGTGTTTCTAAAAATCGGGAGAGAAAAAAAAAATTCATTTTACGTTTTTTCAAAACCTCTTTTTAGTTATGTTTGGCCCACCAATTATGTAATATTTCCAAGATAAATTGCTTGTGCTACCTTCCATTAAAAAATACCATATTTTGAAGATTCAAATTTGTTATTTGTGTTTTTTTATAAAACTAGTTTTATGGATTAAAAGATTGAATCATTAATTTATTCTATACCTATTTTTCAGCTTTAATATTTAACACTGTCTCTTTTTTTTTATTTAACTGCGACTTTTTTTTTATTTAACTTATTAACATGTGTTATAATATCCTACAATCTTTATTTGTATTATGTTTCCAGATAATTCCTGTTCTTCTAATAATGGTTGTTTAGAATGTTTATAGTTTGGTTAATGATATGTGTTCTACTTGTTAATAGTATCAGTGCTATTTGTGTATTTCATAAATTGAGAAAACAATTCAGGAGTGATCACATTACTCTTCCATTTGGGCATAAACAAGACAAAATATGTTTTGAATGTGAGTAAAAAAGTCTATAAAAGTCGTTGAATATTATCAAGAAAAATTTCATTCATTATTTTAATGTACGCTGATTTTCATAGGTCAGGAAAAGTTTTCGAAGAACTGATATAAGCCTATGGGTAGCTCACATTTTTTAAAGAAACTTAGCTGCACTCTACATAAAAAAAAAGTTTTCATCTCAAAGAAATTTTCCTCTCTGCCTTGCTTTCCAGTTCCACCACTCCTAGATACCCTAAAGAAATTTCTCACGTGAGTTAACTGCTTACCGAAATCATCCTATTAATACTATAGTCAACCAGTTAGGATAAGCGATATACTGTGTTCTATGTACACTATGTTCTTCACAATAAATAATTAATAAATGAATTGTATATGTTATAATGTTTATATTTTTATAAAATTTGTTTTTATTTAAACTATAAATTCCAGCTTATTTTTTTTTTCGTACCCTTCATTAAAATAAATTAGTACATCATTCATATAAAATACATGAAACTTATTAGTAAAAGCATGTGTAATAAGTTTCATGTGTTGCTTTGTTTTTATTTGATTGCTATGGAAACATTACATAATACACATCTGTATACAAAATTTTATTTATTTAATATTAGTACAAAATAAACTTTAGAATCATATATATTTAAAATAATTTTCAGAAAAGTTCGAAATATTTTACTATAAGAGAAAGCATCTGTAATTTACACTAGAAGTGCAATTTCGACATAAAATAAAATAATTAATCAATATAATCTTAATTTAATTTAATAATAATAACAGAATATATTTATTTAATATTTGGCTGTAGAGTCACTTGTTGTTCACAGCTGGCTAGGATGGCTTCTAGTAATTCCTCACAAATTATGTTCCTCTTCACAAGTAGATTAAATTAGCATTAAATATTGTTTTGGAAGAATATAGTTGAACGTATGAAGTAGATTGGAGGAAGATAGTCCGGGTGGCGGTCAACTCAAGTTATGCTTCGTACTATCATCAGACAGCCCTAACAAAGCCCTGCAGAGTGGGGCGAAACGTTGGTTAACAATAAAGTTATCTTTTACTATTTTGCCTTAAATTTGTATTCTGCAAGATGTATGGCATGATTTTGGAAAAGTGATTGTGGGAAAGATGGAAAGCATGTCTGGGTTACATTTTTATACGTGTATAATTGTTCTTTGCTGTACAAACACTGTTGGGGTGAGGGGTTTTTCGTAAATGAAAATATACCAACCTGTGCACAAGAGTAAAAAAAACCCTAATTGCTGATTCGATCTTAATAATAGGATGGAGGACCATAAAATAAAAACCCCAAAGAACCAAATTGATATTGAAAATAAAGTAATATAAGAAGATATGCTTTTCAGTTGACACACAAATTTAATAGTATTAAATGTCAACAAATAAAATGAAATAAACTATAACCTCCTATCATTACAAAAATATGTGTGTTATAAAAACAACAAAATACTTATGCAAACCAAAAGGACCTTTTCCCTAATTACAGAAATAATAATAAACAAGGGAAACAGAAAATAAAGATGCTTAAATATGAAAAATTTTAATCTTCTATAATTATAGAATAAACAGAAACAAAAAAGATAATATTATTAACTCTCTAATATTATATAATGAATAGAAAACAAAATACTCATGATTTGATATATTAGCAAAACCTTTTGCTTAGAGGTTATTTTTGGATACACCTTCACAATAGGATGTATAGTTTTTGTTTTGTTTTTTATATTATTATAATGAAGTGACGTTTTTGGTTTATTGTTTTAATCTGACGAATGTAGATATCCCACCTTGGACATTTTGTTTGTTATTAGTTTATATAAATTATCTTTAACTCATCATTTTTGTAAAATTACTGCAATTATTTATTTATTTAATTTATTTTTCAGGCTAACTCTGTACGAGGTTTTTGTACTGTTTATGTACCCCATAATAAATAAATTATTAGAATTATTATTAGAATCGGAGTCTAAACAGTGGCAGTGAGTCGGTGGGTGGTTGAAAGCACCAGAAACCTACAAATCTGGTGCATCATAAAATATTCTTTAGGCTCAAAAATAATGGCTGAGGGGGCCGGTGGGGAATCGAGTCCCCGTTTAGTGGGTGAAGGTTTACAATTTAACAAATGTAATTCCTCAAAAAACATGAAGTAACCTGCCTGGGAGTCCCCATCAGCTTGTCTCGATGTTTAACAGTTCATTTTCATAAACCAACAGCACCCATATACAATGAAAGCCCACCTCATGAAGTGCTTTAACCAACTAACTGTTAACAGCTGTTTTAATTACAAAAATAAAAACATATGATTGAAATGTCGACTGTGACATAGTGACATGATACAAACATGTGGAGAATCTACCCACTGATAGAACTCCAATAACATTTCTAGAGGAGAAGATCTTGAGGCCATCTTCTTTTCAGACGCCTAGGAGGATTATTAGGTAATGAAGGAAAAGCCAGGTTAGAAACAAGTGAATTTGGGTGGTTGAGAAGTTTGTTATGGAAGGAACGGTATCTGAATCTGGCCAAATCGGCATCATATGGAACATTGAGGTCCTGATGGATGACTTGATTTGTGACAAAGTAAGGAGCATTAAGGATTTTACGAAGGATTTTGGACTGTAAGGATTGGATTCTGGAGGAATTTGATGGTTTAGTGGAGCCGATGGGACTTCTTAAAGTTCAAAAAAGACTGGAACATATTCTCAAAGAAAAAATTGCCATTAAACGTGGGCGTATCCAAGTTATACACAGGTCCGTGCCCCCGGTGCACCAACCACCAGTTTTTATTAATTTATTTCTTGTCTCAAGAATGTCCTAACAACATAGTCCTCACAAATAAATATGGTTATGCCTTGGTAAACTTAGACATGTTCCCGAATCTCCAGCTCAATCATAATGTGATTTATTAACTTGTAAATCCCATATTTTATGGGCCGTTTAGCCATTGGTAAAAATAAAAACTAAGATATTTTGTAAATACGTTTAAAAAAATTAAAATTAATCTTAATAAAATTTATTAATAACAAATGGCACTTCAAAGAGAAATTAATGTTACCTTGAATTTTTAAGATCAACTAAACCATTTTTATCATCAGAAGAATACTGCTGTTCAGAAGAAATACTAAAATGTTTTGGAGCTCCTGGTGGAGAGGGCGAATTTCTTCAATGCTTAATTTTAGAACGAGCAGAAAAAATGGATAATTGGGTAAATAATACTCGGTTTAGAGAAATTTTTATTTTTTATGATGTTAAATGTACACTTTAGAGAAATGTGTGAACACAAATATACTTAAACTCTAACAAGTGAAAACTCTCGCGTTAGATACGATACTTCTCCTTCTCCATAGATCCTTCCCATTCTAATTTTATATTAGGGATAATATTAGTAAAGCATATTCCCTACCACAGGCTTGTACCCTTTAGCACGCCATTGCCTCCTACTCTGTCAATCGGATTGACAGTAAATTTCTACTTTCTAAGTATTGGCTAGTACGCCACTATTCGTAAGCAATCTTATAAAAAACTTGTTTATGATCCCTAAACATCAGCAGATCCGTCCAGCAATTCTGATTCATCTCGAACTTGATGGCCCAATAAGGAGTATGCTGAAATTCGATTATCATATCATATCGATAGCACTAAAATAAAATAGAAGCGTTTTATTAAAAAATAATCTAACACTGGGATAGTTGCTAATTTACCCTTTCATTAACTTTGAATACAATACCGCAACAATGGATAAATAACAGAACTGCAGGCCTATACATTTAAAGGGGTAAAACTGGTTATACTTACACTTAGGTAAGACATTCATGTGAAAACAATCGAAACATAACGCACTTTATAGCCTATGCTGAGTCCCCTATTTTAATTCAGTGCTCAATAGTAGTTTCAAGATATTGAACACTGAATGAAAAATTAGCAAAATTTTTAGGATTTTCTTCAGTAAAATAACATCCGTTGGCATGCAACTTAAATAGTTCAGTACTTACTACCCAAGGACATTTAATTTAGCAGTTAACGCCATAATATATAATTACCTTGTAAATAGTATTTGAGTTTTATTAGTATTTAATTTAGTTACATTTATTTTTATTTAGATTTAGTTATTTGATAAGAAAAATGTGTAATTATATTTGTGTATTATAATGAGTAATAGAGACAGTTCCTAGGGGCTGATGATTGTTGCTAAGGCATCACCTAGTAACGGACCGACCATCTTAGTTTTTTTTTATGGCAGTTCCGGCTAATTAGTGGCCGTGGTAGCGTCTTTAGGCAGCCCTGTCTGCGTTTGGTTGATGTTATTTTATTAAACATTTTTTGAATGTTTTAGTCGTCATTACAGTTCAAAACCAGACCTTTTCTGTGTTTCGACTTTAATATGTGTTCCGGCTAATTAGTGGCGGTGGTAGCGTCTAAGCAGCCCTGTCTGCCCTTATAATTTAATATTTTGGACATTTTAAGTGAGTTAAACACCATTACAGTTCGGAACCAGACCACTTCTGTGTGTCGACTTTAATATGAGTTCCGGATAATTAGTGGCCAGGAACGTGTGGAACCAGCCCTGTCTGCGTTCATTTCGTCGGCTCGCCTAAAACCTTAATGCGACTGTTGGATATTTGGACCATCAATGAGCCACTATATCAACTCTGGACCATTGCAGCGGTTTATTTAGCTACCAGAACTGGGACCTACACATATCGGCAGCACTCTTCCTCTAACCTATCGGAGTAGAGCAGCTCGCGTCGACTAGTATTTATTTTATATATATTAATTTGTTTATTTGTAAATTAGTTTATTTTATTTTCGTTTTCATAATTTATCGAACTATTTTATTTTTATCTGAAAGGCCATTTTATTTTTATTTGTATATTTTGTTTATGTTAGTTTTTCAAATGTTTAAATTGAACCAAATAAATGTTTAATCCGAGCCAGTTTGTTTTTTTGTTCATTTTAAAGCCTTCCAACAAAAAGACATAGTCGATTTGAGGTGGCTTTAACAGTACCTTTCGTATAGTTTAGGAAAAAAGTGAATCATTTTCTAACAGAAATGCACAATAGCTATTGTAAAAATACGACATTCAGAAAAAACAACGAATTTTTGTATGGAAGTGTACAAAAACAAAAGCGGAATCTTTTAGTGCAAAGTTTAAGGTGCTAAACTTTAGTCCCTTCTAGTCTGAGTCTGATCCAATGGAAGCCTGGATAGTCCGCTTTATCCTCTGCCAGTACCGCCGCCGTAGCGCCTGCAAGGTTTCACTAAGCCCCCTTTGATTGGTCTTGCCTTGATGGTACGCGTGCGTCATAGAGATCATCAGAGGCCGCTTAAAAAGCCTTCCGTGTGTAGTTCCAATTTTAAGGAGTACGGGACAGAATATCCTTAGAATAAGGGAGGGACTTAGACAACGTCAGAATCCGGGAAGAAATGAAAATTCTGGAGGTGGTATGGCATTTCAACATGCCGGGGCATCCGAAAGTTCGAGGAGGAATCGAACGACGAGATCAATTATGGTGATCCATTTAAATTCTCTCCATGTGAATGTATCGATCTACATATCGTTAAGTGGTGCATCTGCGGTAGGTGTCTCCTGTAGTCCCATTTTGGTGGGTTTCGGTTATGTTTCTTGAGTAGACAAACTTCACAATTTCCTACAACCTCCGTGATTGTCTTCTTCATCTCCTACCAAAAGTACTTTCTCTTTAACGCTAGCAGGGTCTCCGGGATTCCACGGTGATTTGTCTTTCCCTGGTGATATGCTATAGTCACCTCTTTTTGCCGTTTGTCTTCTTAAAGGGTTTCCACCATTTGCTTGCAGCGGATGAACCTTCTATCGATCCCTATTTGTTCGCTGTGCCGTAACCGCTTGATCTTCTCCCAAATGGTTTCATTCCCAACGTACAGGTAACACCTTTCTCTCGGTTTCGAAACATTATTCAATGATCTACAGATCTAGTCATTTTTCACGCCTGGCTGCAACAAATCGTAGTGATATTGCTCCTCCCAAACTTGCTACACTCAACTTTGAGTAATCCAGTGCTTTTTGTCTTCCATACAATCTGTCGCCACTTGTCATTGATATGTCCTCAAGTTCCTCCATATCTACTGATCTTCCTTCCTCCGAGCTCTCGTTGGACGAAGATTCCTCTCTATTATCTTCCTCCACCAAATTCTGTTCTTCTTCTTCTCTTGGTGTCCACTCCCGCAGGAATTACCTAGACGATTCTCCGGCCTCCTGTTCTACTGCATTTGCTATAATTTCTCGAGACAACCAATCAACTACTACATTTTCTTTGCCTGGTTTTTATGTTATTTCCATATTGTACTGCCGCAATAACTCCTTCCAATGTGTAATCCTGGCCAAAGACTCCTTCAACTTTCCCACCCATTGCAGATTTATAATTTCTTCCGAATACATAGGGGCTAAAGAGGTCAACACTGTATCTGGTCTCCGTCTCTGTCAGGCGCCAACTGGCATACGCCACTGGGCGATCTCCTTCTTCACTCTCCTGAGACAACACCGTGCTTGTGCGTACTTCCTCGCATCTGTAGTGATAGTGAATTGCAGGGTGAAGTCTGGGAAAGGAAGCACCGGCTCCTGCTGAAGCTTCTCCATGCACTGCCTGATATTGTTTTCCACCATCAGAGTGATGATTACCTTTCTTGAGTAGATTGTTGAGTGGAACGAGGTACTCGGCCATTTCTGGTACAAATCTCCGGTAATAATTCAAAGTTTCCAGAAACCTCCGCACTCCCTTCACATTTCTAGTCACTGCCATCTTCTGTATTTCTGCGACTTTATCCGCGTCGGGTTTAACTCCTTCCCTGGAAATCGTGTGGCCCAAAAAACTTATTTGTTCCTGTCCCAACATCTCTGGATTACGCTGTGTAAATGTTGCACATGTTCATCTTCGTTCTGACTGAACACTAGGAGATCATCCATATAAATCCGGCATACTGATTCGTCTATTTCCCTCAAAAACTCGTCCATCAGGCGTTGGAAGGGTATAGGATCATTTTTGAGGCCAAACATGCCAAAGAGGCATGTCTTACGTTGAACCTTTGGGTGCATTTTGATTCGATGATATCCGGCCTTCAATTCTAATGTGCTGAATACCGTCATTCCGCTCAGCCTGTCCAAAATGTCTTCAAATCTAGGGATCGAATAATTTCCGTCTATGGTATTCTCGTTCAGCTTTCTGTAATCTATCTCCACTCTGTACTTTTTAGTAGTTTCACTTGACGCGCTCTTCTTTTTAACAGCCCTCAATGGACTATTGTATGGGGATGTACTATCAATAATTATTCTCTGGTGTTTTAAACTTTTGAGCTCTTCCATTCACCACATCCTGTGAAGTAGCCCCTGCGGGTATCTCCTCTCTTTCACACATGTAACCTTATCTTCTTTTAGTATGATCTCGTGGACTGTCCTCCCGGTTGCCCCTAGCATGTCTCCTTTAAAAAAAAATATCTTCATATTCCCTCTTAAGCTTCTGTCTCCAGTCCTAACCCTGATTGATTGCTCCAACCCGTGCGGCCTTGGTTTTTCTTTGTCGATGACATTTGTACATTTTACCCTCAACTTAATTCTCCAATTTCCCTTGATATTCTTAACCTGAGCACCCATCTTCCCTAGCAGGTCCACACCCCACAATCACTTTGTATTCCCTCGGCATGCTCCCAACGATATGTACCGGCAAGTTCTCTCTACTAAATCCCCACTGGGTCAAACCTATCTCTACCCCCCCTCTACCACACAAGGGTCACCCAGGGTGATTAATTTACATTGACATTTCTGGATCTGGTGTGTCCTCTCTCCACTACACAGTTTTTCTAGGGCTTCTCGGCCATGATGGTGTTGGAACTGCCGGTGTCCTCTAGGCACCTCACTCCTGCTATCTCCATTATAGGCAGGCCGCCGCTCTTTTCCCTCACATTATAATTCAGTAGTGTGCGGTTGCCCCTCTGCCGACATCCCCTTCAGATGTCTCGCGTCTTCCTCCCTCCATTTATTTATTTATTCTTATTTATTTATTTATTTATTTACCATTTATCTCTGTTATCTTGTTTCCATCCTGCTGTTTCCACTCTGTCCCCTTGACTTACTCTATGTATGTAAATTTATGCAATAAATCTAGTACATTAAATCGTATAGTAAAATTGAAGAATATTCCTTAATTTTTATATTCAAGAATATCCTATAAATTTGAAAAATTAAATCTTATAGCTAATATTAGGAATATTCATTAATAACCTTAATACATAGAGTTATGAAACATATCTCTGCTCAAACTTACATTCATACAATGTAGTTGACAGATTGGTGGCAAAAACATGCATACTTTGACAACAGAAATCCATTGATCCTTAATACAATAACTGGATTAAGTTTTCCTGTTCAAAGATACAAAACTGAAAAAGAATTTCTAGAATGTGCCTCAAAAATAGCTGCAGGTGCTCTTCAGTTCAAAAAACTAGTGGATGAGTAAATTTCAATTTAAACAAATGTAACATGGTAGTGAATTGTCACAGAGCTTATTTTTATTTATTTTATTTTTTTTTAGAAACAAAATTCCTCAAGAATGTATTGGTGACCAGCCATTAGACATGAGTCAGTACAAGACAATTTTTGGAACATGCAGAGTACCTCATGATACAAGTGATTACCTTGTTTTTAATTCTAAATCAGATCATATAACTGTTGCTTATAAAAATAACTTCTACAAGGTAACAGTAAAAGAAGGTTTGGCATGGCAAAACCATTCTGCAATATTTGAACAGTTAAAACAAATTGTAACAGAAAAAAATGAGGGTCCTCCAGTAGGATTGCTAACCAGTGAGTGCCGAGACACTTGGTATAATGCCTACAATGAGTTAACAAAAAGTATGTGAGTAATACAAAATTAACAGATAAAAAATGTAAAAAAAAAAACAAATGTAAATTTTTTTTAGATCATTTCAATTGCGAGTCAATAAAAGTCATTGAAGAATCTCTTTTTTTAATTTGTTTGGATACTTCCTCAGCTCCCAAAAAGATAAACATCCCAACATCAACTATTGCTCATTGCATTCACGGGAGTGGGCCCAATCACAGCGGTTCCAATCGTTGGTTTGATAAAACATTACAGGTCTGTAAATACATTATTCTATTCCACATCTAACCAAGTTCTGCATTATTTCCTATAAAAATACGATTGTTTCTATGCACAATAATATTTAATAATAATATTTAGTTCATAGTAGGAAAAAATGGAGAAGTAGGACTGGCGTACGAGGGAAGTCCAGCGGAAATTCAAGTAATCCTCATGGTCATGAATTTTATAAATAGATACATGTAGGTAAATGCAATATTTATCTTTAAATAGTATGTTGATATTATTATATACTTACTACACTACTATATTATAGATCGATTTATCTTAAACAGTCGAATTTCATGGAACAATAGTATAGCCAAAATATAACTGATAAACACAAAAATTACTTTCTGAGATACTGCTGTGTAGATGAGATTTATTTAATACTTTAATTAGATAATACTTATTGCCATTGGGTCTGGCCTTCATCTTTTTTGGGATGAATCTATTGAATGATAATAGTTAAAAGGTGCTTATCGAGGTGATTGTGTTTTATCTGACTCCAATGATTACATTGTATACTCTTGACCAGAAGCCCTCAACAATGCGTGTTCAAGTTATAGATAAGGTAGTTGATTAGAAGCAGAATAGACAGGACAAGACTTTCGGGGAGACAGTCGTCAATTCTCTAATCATAGTAACCTTGTCCTACCGGGTAAAATTCCTGTAGGGACGAAGAAACTGCCGCTAGGTCATGCAGGAAGATATCTTCGTACTACTGGATTATATTCCTGTTAAACCGAAGGAGACTGGAATCTAGCCGCTGGGTCTTAGGCATGGAAAACAGACCGAGGAAGGGGTAGGTTTCAAACAAGAAGCTAGTGTTATAATGCCTTCCATATGATGAAATAAGAATTAAAAGTATACTGAACGTGTTACTTATTATTGTTACGCTTTTTTTTCAAAATTTCTACAAAATTTTAATAACATGTTTGTAAACAATATCTTTTCTCCTTTTACTATAGAACATCCACATTCTAAGGAGTCTTTTGGAGTATATTATTTTTGTAGTTCGTATTTATAAAAGTGAATATTGTGTTGGGGCACACATTATTTCTGAATTTAATAAACTTAAATCTAATAAAAACTTAATCCTTATACTACGTGACCTTACGTAGTGTGTTGCCACGCACCGCAGGGAGGGCAGGTGTTAACGTGTTGAATAACGCATTTGAACAGTACACTGCAGTGAATCGAATAATTTGGTGTGTCGTCGCTTGATGAACTCCGGCACAGCGGGTAATTCGAACAATTGATGCAGTTCTGGGTGCTCCTTTTTCCTCCATGATCTGTGCGTACGATTTTCTTCACCATCGAATCTTGAAAATTTTGAAGAAGGTGCTGGGTGCCATCTGATATGTGGGTAAACAATGGTGCCCCATATAGTAGTGCCGGCCTCAGGATACTTTTTGGTTTTTGTAAACCTCTCCCTACTGGAAAGAAAAACCAAAAATTTTATGATCTTTTATATGGTTGTATTTGAACCAAATATCTTCTAAAAACCCAAAGAACAAGAGAGTTTAATATAGACATTGACAAAAAAAGAATACGTAGTTAGGTGGTTTTGAAATGAGCTTAAGGAAATGTCATTCAATAACCAAGTTAGATTGGCTATTTTAAATTAATTAACTCAGTACTACGTTCCGAAACCTTTGAATGGTTGCTATTGAGGCGTTTCCAATCAAAACCCGCTCATTCCATATCTTTTTAACCTCAGGAATAGCTCATATCAAACTCATTCCCCTCTGAAATGAGGTAAGAAGATTTGCCGTCTGCATCAAATCCAGTTTATTTTATGCTCTTTTCCATCTCCCACAGTAACATTTCCGATGCACCTCGTTAACAACACAGCTATCTTCTCCATTTTGCTGTGATGCACGTTATTGTTTAGTATTCCTTTATTTGCGTTTGTGTACGTGTGCCTCTGCGTATTTTGTGCTAAATTTTCGGTTCCTACCTAAGGAGCTTAAACCAGAGGAGAAAAAGTTTGGTCACCAGGAAAAACCCAAAAGCTGACAAGGCAAAACTCATGAGATTAATCTGATCAGCTACGATTTGTTCATTCCTTTTTTGTATGTGATGCTGCTAAACTAATTACTTATTCGATCTCATCTTTAGTATTAGTCCACAATGTACAACCACGGATTTTGTTTTTGCTTGGTATGCGAGTCCAAGGATCAGTGAAGTCTATAATTGTTTATTCGAATTGGCTTAAATACCCCCCAAGTAAGGACAATTAGGTGTACCTATGTTGTTGAGGGTAGAACAACAATACCACTATGAGCTATTAGGGTTGTGGCTGTTGAAACTTGCACCATCCCATGTTCAAGAGTTGGAATTTTTTTCCGAATGCTGAGCCTTTCTTTTTTGTCCTCAGACCGCGTTTATAGAAGTATGGAAAAAGAAAAACAAAATTGTTCAACTTGAAGAATACGTATATAAGATATGGTATAATACGGTGATGGTATAATAATACTTTGAGCTCTTCTCAAAATAGGGAACAACAATTTTCCTGGCAAGCAAAGTTATGGATTAGAAAACAGTGGACGATCTTGTTCTGAAACCTGGAAAATGGCATTACAAGTCACTTCGGCGACCAATCTCTTTTCTTTGAAAAGTAATTTAACTAATGACGTCATTGTGAAGTTAACCCTACCACAACTCAGAGACTGGTTATAAAGCCATTTCAAAGAAGGAGATAAAGTTGAGTTAGCCACAGGTCAACCCTTCGCCGCAGGAGCAGTAGTGGTCCTCGTGGAAGATTCGGGATGTTGAACCATCTCTAAATAGACACTTTGGGGAAAGCCTCGAATATTACAAGTATGTGATAAAAAATAATAACGGAGACGGATATCAAGATGCTGAGCATAGTGACAATATTAGCTATATTTATTGCTTTCATTTTGAAATTTTACCTTGTTTGTAAGAACATACTAGTTTTAATCCATCTAAAATTCATTAAAAATCATGAAGAACATTGAGTTAATTTTAATGTTAAATTGAGACAATCGTAAGAAAGTTGTTTTATTTGTATAAGAATTCAATTTGTTAAAATATTGACTCCGGAAAAGTAACATATTTTTCATCCTCTCCAATAAACCAAGGCCAATTATCAATCGACATGTTCCTCTTCCAGAAGTTCTAAAAGTAAATCAGAGACGGCTCATCCTTAAGAATCCAATGCACTGCCTTATATCTTTTCCAACGTATAACGTACCTCAACTGACTGCTATTACACAGAAAAGGTTTATGTACCTATAATTTGTTAATGGTTCCCCAAAAACATATTTTTGAGAAAAATAGGTTATATTTATGGTTTTTATTGATAAAAATAAACAGTACTTTTACATAATAAAATAAATTTATTAAAAATTATAGACATTTGAGACTTTAAAAAAAATAATATTGTGAAATTAGGGCAATATTAGGAACATTCATGAGGCCCATCTCTTGCTAATTTTTTAGACCATTGCAATGAAATTCGTAGATCACATGGGGAACTTCATTGCTTTTCCTTTAGTTCGTGTACTGACAGCCCCATCGTATATTTTATATTGTATCTGAGTTTTTTTACGAATGTGCTTCCAAGTATATTGTTATCATGGTATGTAGCTGGTTACAAGATCTTAGAAAAAACAAAAGAAAATACAATACAAGAAACTGCATCTAGAAAAAAAAAGTATTTCTTGTCAATTATATCATTGTTGAACAATTACAGGATGTGGCGGACAACATACTATTTCAGATTTATTTATTTTAAGGAAATTAATATTTAAGAATAGACTGTTAGTGAAATCGATTTCAGGTTACTAATTATACCTATATGTTTTTCTCTAACAATATTATATTATTTTTTTAATAATAATTTATGTTACTAACAATGTTTTAGGGAAACTGCTAAGCCATCTCATATAACTTCGAACTTCAGACCAGAAAAACTTAAATTCGAAATAAATAAATATATTCAAGATCGAATTAAGGGAGCTTGTTGTAATTTCGAGAGGTTCGCTTTCTAAATTAAATAGAACTGTTTTAGTTATTGAGACCAATAACGCAATATTTTTTTTTTCAGGTTAATTGCTAACCAGGATCTTTACTGTTTCAAATTCAACCCCTACGGCATAGATTTCTTAAACAGTAACAGCATAAGTGCAGATAGTTATATACAAATGGCTATTCAATTAGCATATTACAGGTAACTCTTATGTATATCCATATTATGGGCCATTCTAAAAATTTAAGTAGATTTTTTTTTCCTTCAAGAAATGCTTCTTGATATTTTACGTGATATACGATTTTTGAAGTCTTATTCAAGGGAGTACCATATACGACTTAGGAGTGATAAAGCGAAATAAAATGCTTAACTACTGCATTAATTCTTGAAAAGAATATTTATTTAATTATGTTGAGTATTAACTTATCGAGCTACTGTAAATAGTCCTGGCACCCATCTAAGAGCTGAGGTACTCTACGTCAGAAGGCCTCGACAATGAATGTTCAATAATTAAGGTATGTTATATAGGAGGTAAATTGATGGGATCATCTCAGAAACATCTCTTCGTAATGTATTCGCTTAAGTTAAATATGGTTACGCTCGGAAAGGTTTAGAAAAGAATAGAGATCCAGAGAAGGGCAGAGTGAAATAATACTTCTCATTTTCAAAAATAGAGTTAAAATATTCTGATCCACTGTATATTACTGTTCATTGTCTCCTTAGAAGGAGAAGAGAAGAAGAATGCGCGTGAGGCGCATTTAAGTCGATTGTGCTAGTGATTTCTGAGCTTTAAAACACCACGAGAGTCGCAACATATAAAACGCTAACTTTTGGTGGATTAGAAGATTCTGTAGTGGCGCTATCTATGGGTAAGCAGATGAACTACCACCTACATCATTCTTTGGCAGAGAGCGCTGTTTACGCGTTGAGAGAGGAGAGAGTATTCTTCCGACATCCTTTTTCTTTTTTATTAATTTTTCTACGCTAACATATATATATATATATATATATATTTATAAGTTACGTTTCAGTTATGGTAGGGCAAGGCTTCAATAAAACCTTAATCCTAACTCACTATGTAAATAAGCACTGATAATGCATATAGGAGCACTACATAGAGAATAAAGACAGTATCATTCTAGTAAGCGTGCGTTATAATTCTGTTTCCTTTTTTTAGTCTTTCAGTCCAAGTGCTCGTAAGTGGACCCGGAAACTCTGTTCACTGATTGAAGATTTTTTTTTAACTGTTCTCCCATCAAGGATTTTTTTTCTCTCTCTTCCTCCGGCTTTCTTTTCTTTCATTTCTTAAATATATTCTTCTTACCAAGATGGTTAATGGTGATGTTCAACCACAACCACAGCCCGCAGTGAGGCCGCCAGTTCTACAGATCCCAGTGGCGCAACCGGCTCCTGGAGTTCCTTCAGCACCGGCTGTCTCGGCAGCGGTTCCGGTGCTACCCCCACACTAGAGACCACGCTCGCGGCTGCTCACGCCAATATGTTGGCTAAAATGAAAGTGAGAGCAGCAACCTCTCAGGATAAAAGCCATCTCAGTTCTGGAGCGGTTCTCAGGCGAAATCGGTGAATTAAATCACTTCATTAAAGGTGGAGATCGCATCATGGAGAGGTTGGCAGCCAAGTTCTCAGAGGAGCTGCTGGACAAGAATGACGCGATTTCCCTCAAGGCAGCACTCACATGCCGGATCAAGCGAAGTGTTTTGAACCGTATTCAGACAGACGAGGAAACAGCCAGTAGTGAAGGAAAGATTAAAGAAGGCCTATTGGGGAGGCAGATGGTCCCCAGAGGAAAACATTTTCTACATGCTGCGGGAGAGAAGAAAGCTCGGGCAGTCTAACGGACAGTATGCAGTCACGCTGTTAGGCCAGTTTAATCTGGTCACAGAAAATATGAGAGAGACTCTTAGAGCGGATGTAGTTAGTTGGAGGATGAATTTCATCGACTCCATAATGAAGGTGCAACTGGCAAAGGAGATAAGTAAAAGGGAAGGTTTACCCCTGGCCACACTTTGTGGAATGTGCTCAAGACATGATCGACGCGAGCGCTAGAGAGGAGGATGCAAGGATGGATGTCGATGATGGAGGATGGAACAGAGTACCGTACCACCGCACAAGAAATCCGTCAACATCATGGAAGAGAAGAGAACCCAGGGATAGTGGTAAAGATAGAGCTACGGGTAGGGAAAAGCGACCGAACCAGGGCAGAATTCGCAATGGAGGAGGGAAGGAAAATACCATGGATGACAGCAAATACCATGGATAAGACCCAATGCCCCCGCACTAGGTACTTTGTGTGCGGCAATTAAGGCCACCTAGCATGACAGTGCCCTTATACAGACGGACAGAGACGGGACCAGGAGAACCAATGGAAATAAATTTCCAGCGGATTTGGTGGAGAAGACTAGAGGACTATAGACCTAGAGAGACCTCTAGTGAAACTTCAGAAGCATCAGACGCCTCAGGAACAGAGGTGAAAGGAAGATGAGGACGTAGGAATAAACCGCCAACCAGCAGCTGGCGACGAGCATGCGAAAGAAGAAGATCCATACAAGAGAGTTGAGGAAGGTGCCAGGAGAGGGGCGACCGCACCCTAGATATTTACAATATCACAGGTTAGAGCAGCGGTCTGCCTATCATCAGAATGAGCGGCGTGAGATGCCTGGTCGACACTGGGAGTTCCCATACTGTCCTGAGCTGGAATCAGTGCCTGTGTGGAGTACCTGTACGCAGGAAGCTGTGTGGAGGAGAGAGAGAATTCCAGATAGATATTCAGGTATATCAATGTAGTTAATCACCCTGGGTGGGCCCTGTACAGTAGAGGGGGAGGCAGATATGGAATTAGGTAGTTGGGGGATAGAGGGAGAGACATTACGGGTTCAAAAGATGCCCCGCGAATATCAGGTCATTGTGAGGTGTGATCTGCTGGGAAAAGCTGGGGCGCGGATTAGGAACACCAAGGGTCTATGGCAAATTCGGTTAGGGAAGTGGAGGTATAGCTGTAAAGAACTTCGCCTAGAGGGGAGGAAAAGGAAAGGTACAATCCAGGGACGGAGAGTTGGAGACAGGAAATTAAGAGGGAATACTCAGCTATTTTCTTTAAAGAAGGAGACTTGTTGGGGGCGACAGGACAAACCATGCATGAAATCCCCTTGAAACAGGAGAAACTGACATAAAAGAAAGGCGGTACCCGCATGCGTTGAGGCAGCACATTCAAGAAGATAGGGTGATGATTGCTTATGGAAGCCTCATCGACAATACTGTGGACGATAAGTATCCCATACTTATCAGGATTAGAAGACATCCTGGATAGACTAGGTCTGGTGACATTTTTCAGTACCCCTGATTTGAAAGCCAAGTACCACCAAATCAAAATGCACCTGGACGACCAGCATAAAACGCCCTTTACATTTGAAAGGGGGCATTACGAATTCACAAGGATACCCTTCGGTCTGAAAAATGCCCCCATCCCATTTCAGTGGCTGATAGACGAGTTTTTGCGAGGAATCGATGAGTTCATGTGCTAGGTGTACATGGACGATCTTCTAGTGTTCAGCAAAACCGAGGAAGAGCATGTGTCCCACTTGCATGTAGTGTTCCTACAGGTTAGGAAATTCGGGTTGAAGTCAATAGTGGGACAATCCCAAATAAATTTTTTAGGGAACACTATTTCCAAACAGGGAGTCCAGCCTGATGCGAATAAGATACAAGCAATCCGGAAGATGGCGATACCAAAAGACGTGAAGGGAATAAGGTGGTTATTAGGCTCCCTAAATTATTACAGGCGTTTCGTACCTGCCATGGCGAAATACCTGGTACCTTTAAACAACCTACTGAAAAAGGGCAATAGGGTAGTCTTGACACCGGATATGGTCGAGAACATTAGGAAATACATGGAGACACTTCAGCGGGAACCGGTGGTCACATTCCTAGATCACTACGGACGCAAGGGAGTATGCGTTGGAGGCGGTTTATCTCTGTAGGGTGAGGGCGGAGAAAGACCTACACCTACGCTAGCCAACGACTGACCGACGCAGAAACGAGATATAGTGCTCTGGAGAGAGAACTGTTAGGAATCATTTGGGCTTTAGAACACTTTAGCCCCTATGTCTTTGGGAGAAGATTTCGGGTGCATACCGACCATAGGCCACTTCAGTGGGTCAAAGAAATCCTCGGCTAGAGTGACCCGCTGGACGGAGCTCCTCAGCCAATACAACATTGAAATCTAGTACAAGCCAGGAAAGGAGAATGTGATCTGCTGTCTCGGGCGATCACTATAAATGCAATAGAAGAGAAGCAACTACACACGTCTGGAGACGTACGCCAGTTTTTGAGAGAATGGACGCCGGAAGAGGAGGAAATGCAAATTACACCTGGGCGTGACCACGAAATGAATCCGGAGATGAATGTTCGACCGAGGGTAGACCGACAGAAATGGAGCAGATCGATGAAGTAATAAACGACGAAGCTCAACAAATCATCTGGAAGATCAGAACGTCGGGGTTGATATAGATGGATTTCGACATCAGGGGTCAGGGATGATCAAATTTGCCGGGCGCTTAATGATGCATCTAAGGCAGGGAGGACTTACCACTTATACGTAGGAAACGGAGATTCGGGTATGGGAGGAGATTCGGTGGCTCTGGATACGGCAACAAATAGGCGTGGACCGAACCTTCATTCGTTTCTCGACGATGGTGGAAACCCTCCGAGATGAGGAGGAACAGAAAGAGGTCACCCTGGCGTACCATCAGGGGAAGACTAATCACCGCGGCCTAAACGAGACCTATCAAGCTCTTCGTCGAAAGTACTTCTGGTGGAGGATGCGGAAAACTATTCAGGAAACCATAGGGAAATGCGACGTATGCCTGAGCACCAAGCATGATAGACACCCATCCAAGGCAACGCAAGAGGAAACGACCACCGCGAACACACCACTCGCAGACTTGCAGATCGACACCTTCACCTGGAGAGGGTACAAGTTGGTTAAGGTGTTCGATCTTTTCAGTAAAGCTGCTATGGCACACCTGATTCAAGAGAAATCAGCGTAGGCGGTGCTGGGAGCCCTGCGTGTATGGTTCCAGTTTTACGGATCTCGTCGGACGCAGGCCGGGAATTTGATAATGCCAACGTTAAGGAAGAAGTGAAGGCCCTTGAGGTTAAATGGCATCTGAACATGGTCATCCTAAAAGTAGGGGGGTATAGAGCGGCTCCACAGTACTCTAAGCGATCACCTGAGGGTTTACCAACCGGAAAAGAAACTGGAACCAGATGCAGCTATGGTGAGAGCGATACCGTTCACACGGTTACGGGTTTCTCTCCCGTCGAAACTCATTTTGGTCTCCAAGGGCGCACGCGAGGTTATAGAAACGCAGCGGTTGATGGTGAGGAAATTATCAGCAATGGCATGGCTCTCCGAAAAACATGGAGCAAGGTAAGGGAGAAGATAGAGAAGGGAAATTCCAAAGCGTGGCGCGCTATAGCGTTATAACGCTGGCTTACGGGACTTCGTGGGGACAATTGACATCGGGACCATTGTGTACCGCAGACTGAGCTCCAACAGGGGTAAGGAGCCTCAAAGATATGAGGGACCTTTCAGGGTGGTTACAATTAGAGACCATAATATTGTAACTATAGAGAGTGTTAAAGAACCCAAGAAACGAAGGACGATTCATGTAGAACAACTCAAGTTTCCCATGTCAGACAATCACTGAAATCTGGAGTCTCGAAATCACTGGTCTAAGTGCTCGTAAGTTATATATATAAAATACTTTTATTCGAAATTTACCACGGTCTACCGGCCAGGGATGTGCCCTCTTTGCATCTTCCATCTGTATCTTGTTATTTGGGTTTGTTTCTCTTTTCTTTTTTCTTCAAATTCTTATTTCTACTGCCTATAATGGGCATAAAATAGATGAGTTAATATGGATGGTCCATTTTAACTTAAATCAATGTAAAAAATGAGTTAGTACGGAAAACTAGCTAATTCAATTGAATAGGTTGATAAATAACTTACCCACGGAGATATTAATTCTGAAAACATTACTTTAGATGTATGATTTTAGGGGTTAAGTTGTTACCTAGCAGTATCTTTATTATAATTTTTATTATGTCGATATCTTCACAACCCCATGCCATTTTAAATCTATTACTTTTAATTATTCCTCCCATACAATAGATTGCACCTAACGATAACGCCGCAATTTCAATTAGTATCAATCAGACAATTCAAAGATGGGAGGAATGAAGTAATTCGTTGTTGCTCAGAAGAAACTACAAGGTTCGTATGTGCTATGGAATGTTCTACACTTTCACCGCAAAGCAAAGCAAATGCTCTTTACACAGCCATTAAATGTCACCAAGAATTAGTTAATGAGGTAACAAATTTATATATTTAAATTATTTACAGAAAACTGTATAGGTTTCTAAAGGGCATGTGTTTCTAATTAGGTAATGCAAGGAGAAGGGATAGATAATCACCTATTTGGGTTGCGTATGATAGCTTCCGAAAATAGACGCCAGGATCCTCAAATTTTTTGTACTCCAGCGTATCAAAAAACCAGCCAAATTAACCTGAATACATATCAGGTATGTAATAACTGAATTGGTCTTAGACTTTTAATTAAATTTTGACAAACTCACGAAATAAAGAACTATATTTCCTTTGTCTCTTCAATTTATTCGAAATATAAGAGTTTTCTGCTCATTTGTTTTCTGCTCTCTCTCTCTCTCTCTCTCTCTCTCTCTCTCTCTCTCTCTCTCTCTCTCTCTCTCTCTCTCTCTCTCT
>NW_027114634.1:734784-735146 GCF_000696795.3 Halyomorpha halys
ATTTCAAAAAAAAAAAAAAAAAAATTCAAAACGTATGCTGTAATTATTCTAATTAATTAATGCAAATAATTAATTACTAAGGCAGTATGCATCCACTAATATTATAAATCTTATAAAGCTCTTACTGCACAATTTTCCACATTTGAGGTTTTTTATTGCACATTATTTCGGTCCCTAATATTGAGTACCATTATTCCGATTTTTAGCAATGTATAACAATTGCATGTAACTTAACAACATAACAGCATTCTCTCACTATTTATATATTCATTAATTTGTTGATTATGATGTGATCGATCTTGTTTTATATATTTGATTTAAAAATAAAATATTATTTTGTAAATTGTTCTTATTGATTTTTT
>NW_027114634.1:735196-735756 GCF_000696795.3 Halyomorpha halys
TATATTTGATTTAAAAATAAAATATTATTTTGTAAATTGTTCTTATTGATTTTTTGATATTTAACTCCATTGAACCCAATTCAAAAAGTTTTCAAATACTTGGTCTGTTCCAAGAACAGCTTCATATATTTTTCTATTCATAATCAAGCAACGATATTTTAATATTGGACATAGATATTTTAAACATCGATGTTTTTTACGATGTTTTTATCGATGTTTTTAAGTTACATTATTTGTTCCAACAACCATTTCTGACTGGTCGGAACAGACCTTATGTTTCTGAAATAGATGTTCAAAAAAACAACAATGTATTTTTGGCAATGTATTGTTAACAACAATATTTTAAAACATCGATGTTTTTTTGGAAAATGTATTGTAAGCAACGATATTTTAAAACATCGATGTTTTTTGGGTAATGTAATATATGCAACGATATTTTACAATATCGATGTTTTTTGGATAATATATTGTAAGCAACGATTTTTAAAAACATCGATGGTTTTTGTAGACGATGTCAGATTCTCGCTTTAATTATCCACTTCATAATCAATTGTTAGACA
>NW_027114634.1:735806-738913 GCF_000696795.3 Halyomorpha halys
CCTCGCTGTACCCTAGGGCAACTCTATAAGCCAAGCCTCCTGCATCACAGGAAGCAAAGTTCCTAAGTGTTCAGGCCTGCACTCACGTTGGTTCAGAGATATTTGAGGCATTGAGTAATATTTACAACAATAGGGCACTAATTTTAACACATAGCTAATGGGTTGCCTGCAACTGGAGAGCTGTTCCCACTAAACAGGGCTCCAGTAACTTCCTACCTACATTCAAGTGGGTCTGTTATGTATATATAGAATTGTTACATACATAGGTCATATTTACATTAGTCATATTACATTAGTGGGTAATACTTTATATACATATGATTGTTGCATTTGTAAACATATTAATTAATTATATTAATCATTTGGAAATCAGGCTTTTATTTGGAATACCTTTCCAAACTTTTTGAATGCCCCAAACGAGCTCTTCTAGAGACCTAGGCGGCCAATCAAGCAAGGAAAACTCACCTGCTAAAGCCAAGTCTGGCACAAGTGTACATACGGCAGTGAAAAATAATATGTTTTACATCTTCCACGGCTCCGCAGTTGGGTTATCCCTTCTTTTGAAGAAGTGTAACTATGAATTTATGTTGCCATGCCCTGTAAGAAGCTGCACCGTCCATTGGTCTGTCTCAACCCATCCATCTTTAATCCTTTTTCTGACATCTGGGAGGAACTCGTGAGTCAATCTTCCTGTTGCACAGTTATCCCATCTCCATGCCATTCGGATAAGACAATGTCGTCGATTCTACTAGAAATGTCTTCGAATCTTCCGGTAGAGCTGATGAATCAACTTGACCCAACTTGGGCAAGCCTTTCTTAATATTGTACTTGGCGATGGCAATCTGGATTTGAAGGTCTATTGGCAGTTGACCCGTAATTACTTGCAAGGCTGAAGTTGGCGCAGTCCTATAAGCTTCAGTCACAAGTAATAGAGCTCTCCTTTTGCATGTTCCAATAATTTAAGATCTGAGTGCGTGAGATTTTGTGCCCAGGCAGGTACAGCATAGAGGGCGATTGGCAAAAAGGCAGCTTTATATGATATTTCTCTGCACAATCACAGTCTGCAGTATCACCGGTTGGGTCATCCTCTGGGAAAGATTTCAGCATTATGGCCTCCATAGCCTCTTCTGCCGTTCGGGCAGTGTCGCCGTTATGCATAAAGGAGGTGAAGGTATTCTTATTCCAACTCGTACCAAGAGCTTTTCGGTATGCTAGTCCCCAAGAGCTGGTGAATTCCTCTAAGTATTTATGCCATGTATCCATCTTTGCTTTCCCAATTTCATCTTTAAAACGCTTATTTAGGGCAAAATACGCAGTTTTTAAGTCTTTTTTAGCATCAGCATTCTTTTCTCTCTGGAATCGCCTCCTGGCTCGATATTTTTCACGCTTGAGGCTCGTCAATTGATGATTCCACCACGGTTGTCCTTTCCCAAAAAAAGAGACGACGGCAATGCGCGGTGGGTTCTCTCGTTCGGTTCGAAACGTTGGGTTCCATTCTCACCTTGGTTAGATGATGGCGGCAACTTATTTATTTTATTTATTTAGATAAATAACTAAATCTAGGTATAAGCAACTCTAGTAGTCGCCAGGGATTGGCCAAAAAAACCACTAGGCCCACTTGCCGGATGAGTTCCCCCCCAACCGTTACCAATAGCAATACCCCAGCGAGAACTCTGGAATTAGATATGTTTTATTCTTCTTTTAAATTTATTCAAAATAAAGATGATATCATGCTCCTCGTATAAAAAATATAATGTTATTCAGAAAGTTTGTTCAGTTGGTAAAGCTGCATTTACTTTATAATGACTATCATTAAGTAACAGTTTGCGTAATAAGAAATTACCTTAGCCCACCTTATCACTTCAGTTTTACAAATAAGATTCAGCCGTTCATAAACTTATATTAACCCTAAATTGTAATCGCTGAGACCTCATAGCTGGGTCGTACATGAATGGTTGTTTTAGGCAGGCTACGAATTTTCGGTGGAAACCAGCATATCTGAAGAATGTGTTGTATGGAAATTGGAAATCTGTTCAGCCGATCGGTCAAAAAATATCGGCTGAACTCTTGGCGCAATCGTCGTTCAGATTACAATATATACTTAAATACTTTATTTACCCTATTTGTTCTAGACGAGTAAAATTATCAATGAAATCTGTTACCACTAGTTTTCACAGTATTTATTGCTGACGATACCGTAGTAAGTTATTGAATGAATTTAATAACATTTCATTTAATAATAATTCGGTGTGGAAGCTAACCTAAGGTTAATTCGTACGCTATCTCAAAAATGGTTCACTTTTGGGCTTTAAAACGAACGACCTAACTTACGTTCCACGAGAAATGAATTATCGAAATTAAAATTCGATAAAATAAAAAATTAAAATGGAATTCTCTTTATATACCTCATTCGTCAAAATCCATTGCTCTTGAGACCCCGAAAACGGATTTATAGTACCTTAATACATATATATATAAGTTATGGTATGATTGGGCATACTATTGGTTTTAATAGTAATTTTTTTTGTTTGTTAATGTGTACAGAGTGAGTTTTACTTTTCGTATGTCCAGTGTCTGTTTCTTTTTACTATTACGTAAAAATTAACAAGGATTACCATAACGTAGGGGGAGTTATGGCATGATAAGGCATACTATTGGTTTTAATCCTAACTTTCTCTATAAACAAACATAGGAATTGTATGTAAGAATTAAGAATGACAATAAAGAGCAGTATTATTTCTGCACTCGTGTGAGTTTGTTCTCTGCCCCTTTTCTTCTTTCTTTTTTTAGTTTTCGGAGTTAGCCTCACTTAAGTTATATATATATATATATAAAGTTACGGTCAGCTGGTACTTCGATGTCAGCTGACTGAGGAGATCAGCTGATCATGTGTATATATAAAAAAGTTCTGAATCCAATAAAGCCAGTATGTTACAGCAGTTCAAACGTGTTACATCTTATTCCTTCTTCTCTTTTTCTGTGGGCTGTAACAGTATGTTACAGCAGTTCAAACGTGTTACATCTTATTCCTTCTTCTCTTTTTTGACATTTTTCTTTCGCCAATACTTAACTGGTGCCGAAACCCGGGAGCTTTAGATACCGGATTA
>NW_027114634.1:742659-743644 GCF_000696795.3 Halyomorpha halys
AAAAGCACGCGGAAGAATCGAAAAGGAAAAAACCAAGAGGGGGCGCAGGAAAATCTAAAGGTCAAAGACAGGATGGGAGATATCAAAATTGAGACGACCGTATATAGAAAGTTGGGTTCTAACAGGGGTAAGAAGTAGAGATGCGACATCGATAAAAAAAACATCGATGTTTTCAAACATCGATGTTCAATACTAAAACATCGATGTTAAAAAAAACATCGACAAAAAACCATCGATGTTTTTCAACATCGATGTTTTTTTAAAACCATTTCAGTAACATAAAGACTATTCTAAAGACTACCCATGCTACGGACAGTCAGAAGTGCTTTTTCAATCAACCAATAGGACATCAATGTTTTAAAATATCGTTGCTTACAATACATTACCCAAAAAACATCGATGTTTTTAAACAACTATTTCAGAAACATAAGGTCTGTTCCAACGATCACGCATTCTACGGCCTGTCAGAAGTGGGTTTTGAAACTAAGAATCCGACATCGACAACAAAAAACATCAATGTTTTTAAAATATCATTGCTTACCATACATTACCCAAAATACATCGATGTTTCTGAACAACTATTTCAGAAACATGAGGCCTGTTCCAACGATCTCGCATTCTACAGCCTGTCAGAAGTGCGTTTTGAAACTAAGAATCCGACATCGACTACAAAAAAACATCGATGTTTTTAAAATATCGTTGCTTATGTAGCGACAGGGAGCAAGTGGTTGGACCACAACTCACCAGAGCGCTCCACCTCGAGGCTCACCGTAGCTCTCAAATTTATAAATAACTTCATTTTGTAAAAGCACATTGTCATTTTTGTATATTAATAATTTCTGTACATAATACTTAGCAATATCTGTACAATAAATAATAAATGATAACAATGCAATGCACGAACCTATCTCAAGCAGACATGTACCGACCGCTTCTCGGTCACAGCCGCATGGACTAGACCTATAAATAAGGGACTCTAAATCCC
>NW_027114634.1:743694-744389 GCF_000696795.3 Halyomorpha halys
ATATTTTAAAACATCGATGTTTTTGGGAAAATGTATTCTAAGCAACGATATTTTAAAACATCGATGTTTTTTGGGTAATGCATTGTATGCAACGATATTTTAAAACAACGATGTTTTTTGTAGTCGATGCTCCATTCTTTCATACAAAAAGCACTTCCGACTGGCCTGTGCATGGTAGTCGTTGGAACAGACCTTATGTTCCTTCAATAGTTTTTTTTTTTTTTACAACAATGTATTTTTGGCAATGTATTGTTAACAACAATATTTTAAAACATCGATGTTTTTTGGAAAATGCTTGTATGCAACGATATTTAAAAACATCGATGTTTTTTGTAGTTGATGTCAGATTCTTTGTTTGGTAGTTGGGTTGTAATGGTAGTTCAAAAACTTTCAATGTTACGTTTTTAAAACGTTCAAATGGTAGTTGGGTTGTAATGGTAGTTCTTTGTTTTGTAGTTGGATTGTAATGGTTGTTCAAAAACATCAATGTATTTTAGGAAAAGGTTTGTATGTAATGATGTTTTAATATTAAGCATAGATATTTTAAAACATCGATGTTTTTCTAGTCGTAATTTATCTTTATTACGTCGTTAGCGTGATGGTTGGAGGTCCTTTTTTATCCCACCACATTGTTGATAGGAAATTGTTTATACCGTAAAGCTTTTGTTTTCATTTAGTTACTTTTGGAAAAAAAA
>NW_027114634.1:746482-747820 GCF_000696795.3 Halyomorpha halys
CTAGTCCGTCCGCTTCATCTCGGCAACTAGAACTGTTACTCTGCCTCAGACTCTCTCACCTAGACCTCTTCTACCTAGTCAGTGTCCAGGGCTCATCCTCTGGCACGGCCGATCCTAACTTACAAAAAATACGTCTTGTCGTGGGCCTTCTGTAAAGAGTATATCAGGCTGGAGAAATCGCCTAAGACCAGAGACAACCCCGACACTTACAATACGTTACCCAAAATACATCGACGTTTTTGAACATCCATTTGAGTAACATAAGGTCTGTTCCAACCATCAAGCATTTTACGGCCTGTCAGAAGTGGTTTTTGAAAGCTAGAATCCGACATCGACTACAAAAAACATTGATGTTTTTAAAAATCGTTGCTTATAATACATTACCCAAAAAACATCGATGTTCTAAAATATCGTTGCATACATTGCATTACCCAAAAAACATCGATGTTTTAAAATATCCTTGCTTACAATACATTTTCCAAAAAACATCGATGTTTTAAAATATTGTTGTTAACAATACATTGCCAAAAATACATTGTTGTTTTTTTGAACATCTATTTCAGAAACATAAGGTCTGTTCCAACCAGTCAGAGATGGTTGTTGGAACAAATAATGTAACTAAAAAAAACATCGATGTTTAAAATATTTATGTCCAATATTAAAATATCGTTGCTTGATTATGAATTGGATAATCATATGAAGCTGTCCTTGGAACAGACCTAGTCTTTGAAAACTTTTTGAATTGGGTTCAATGGAGTTAAATATCAAAAAATCAATAAGAACAATTTAAAAAATAATATTTTATTTTTAAATCAAATATACAAAACAAGATCGATCACATCATAATCAACAAATTTATGAATACATACATAGTGAAATAATGCTGTTATTTTGTTAAGTTACCGCTATGTGATCATTTTTACTAATGTAAATGTCTCATTTTATATTTACATTATTTTTATTGAAAAATCACACAGGATATCTTGCAGGATATTTTTATTTTTTACTAATAATTTATAGTTTACTAAATTTAACTTATGACTACTCATTTCTAAATAAAGAGAAGTAAACTCAAGTGACGAATGTCCTTGGAATCACTAGGCTTTGAGTAACTATGAAGGATAAGCTTATTAATGTTTCAACTTGGATTTCCAAAAGACTCTAATTCTTCTTGTCCTGTGTGATTTTTCAATAAAAATAATGTAAATATAAAATAAGACATTTATATTTTAAAAATAATCGTAAACAATTTTTGTTGAAATAAACTTGGTAGTTAATTTCAAAACAACCTTATACCTTATCCTCCGCTCCTACCTCTCAGATCGTTCCTTTCGAGTT
>NW_027114634.1:752516-764312 GCF_000696795.3 Halyomorpha halys
CGTTTTATAGGGTATATATATACATATACATTCTGGCTTGTTGACATGGGGAGTTTAGGTATTAAGAGTCATAATACCTA
Organism: Halyomorpha halys; assembly: GCF_000696795.3. Taxonomy (NCBI): domain Eukaryota; kingdom Metazoa; phylum Arthropoda; class Insecta; order Hemiptera; family Pentatomidae; genus Halyomorpha; species Halyomorpha halys. The sequence goes on from NW_027114634.1 coordinate 752,597, forward strand.
TACCCTGATTATAACTCCCCCATGCCAGTTTACGAACAATTCCTCGTAAACTCCAAAAATAAAATAAAAGTAACAAAAAACAATATTCTGCTATTCATGTGTGTTACTAAAAAGCAAACAGAAACAACAAAACCAAAACAACAACAAAAAATAGAGACAAATTTTTACAAAAACTTAACGTAACACTTTTCTATTTACACATGTTTCCTATCTACATATTAAGCCTACTTACATTTGTCTTCACTCACACTTTTTCTTATTTACACTCCAATATTATGACACATAAGACAAAAGAAAAACTGAAAATATGTATATATGAGTTTAGTGAGGAGGCACTCCAGGTGTTCCCTGAGATGTTATCGCTGGGAACCTTAATTGTTCGACATGAACCGTCCGCCTCTTTCTTGGTTCTTGTATGCTCTCAATTGTTACCACGTTATGTTCCCGAATTGTTATCACCCGGAATGGCCCCTCATAGCGCTGAGATTCATTGCTCCTATTGAACCCTAACCGGCGGTACACCACAGTCCAAATTTTAACATCCCCCATCACATCGCGAAGGCTTACATTTTGTCGTTTCACTCTCCGACGTTTCTCTCTCTCTCTCTCTCTCTCTCTCTATTCGCCCTCTCGCTTTTTCCCACAATTTTCGCATAACCATCCCATGGTTTACTATTTCCCCATCCGCCTCCGCCGTGTCCATAAAGTTCCTACGTCTCCCTTGCAAACCAAAGAGAACTTCGAAAGGTGAAAATCCCGTAGTGGTAAGGATGGAGTGGTTATACGCGGCTACCGCCCTTACCATTGCCTCATCCGGCTTCAGTCCTTTGTCCGCATGATATACCCGCAAATGGTCACTTAGAGTACTATGCAGTCGTTCTATACCTCCTCTAATTTTAGGATGACCTGGGGTGTTAATATGCCAATCTACCTCTAAAGTCTTCATCTCTCCCCTAATTGAGGCATTGTCGAATTCCCGACCCCCGTCGGAGGAAATTCGCCTTGGGACCCCATAAAATTGGAACCATGTCCTCAACACGACCATTACTGCCTCCGCTGTCCTATCTTGAGCCAGATGTGCCATGGCCACTTTACTAAAGAGGTCGATGACGGTTATCCACTTGAACCCTTTCCATATGAACGAGTCGATTTGGATGACACTCAGTGGTTCCAATGCAGTCGGTGTTTCTTCTTGCACTGCCTTCGGTGGGTGCCGGTCGTACTTCGTACTAAGGCATACATCACAACCTCCTATAACCTCCTGGACCGTCTTCTTCATCCCCCACCAAAAATAGCGACGCTTGAGTGCTTGTAACGTCTCGCTCACACCGCGATGATTGGTCTTTCCTTGATGTTGAGCTAGAGTAACTTCCTTTTGCCGTTCTCCGTCTCACACAGTCTTCACTATCATCGTGCAGCGGATAAACGTCCTATCGATCCCTACTTGTTCGAGTCTCCACAGCCTTTTGATCTTCTCCCATATGACCTCATTCCCTACGTAGAGATAATGCGTTTTCCAGCCTTCGATGCATCCATTAGCGCCCGACATATCTGATCCTCTCTCGCCTCTGGTTGTGACCATATGCTGTTAATCGAAGTTTGCCCATACTTGGTGTATTCCACCTTCATAAGGCCGGAAGTCCTCGTTTTCCATATTATCTGTAGCTTTTTGTCATTTACAATCTCGTCCACTTCCTCCATCTCGGACGGTCTATCTCCCCTAGAGCTATCAGCACGGGACGACGGAGTTCCTTCCTCCTGCGGTTGTGTAGTTGAAGTCTCCCCTTCCCCTGGGGTCCATTCCCGTAGGAATTGTCTGACATCCTCGCTCGGTACTCCCTGTTCCTCCTCGACGATTATTGCCCGCGACAACCAATCTGCCACTACATTCTCCTTCCCCGGTTTATAAACAATCTCCATATTAAATTGACCTAGAAGCTCCTTCCATCGAGTGATGCGCGCGGAAGATTCTTTCAGTTTCCCGACCCTCTGAAGAGGGCGGTGGTCCGTATGGATCCTAAATCGCCTCCCAAACACGTACGGTCGGAAGTGCTCCACAGCCCACACAATCCCCAACAGTTCTCGTTCTAGAGCGATTCTGCATCTGTCAGCTTTCTACTATCGTATGCCACTGGGCGTTCTCCCTGCTCACTCTCCTGCGAAAGTACCGCCCCCAACGCGTCTTCACTCGCATCCGTAGTGATCGTAAACTGTCTGCTAAAATCTGGGAACGCCTGTATCGGTTCTCGCTGCAAACTTTCCACACACCATTTAATGTTATTTTCCATGGCCGGCGTTACCACTATTCGGCTACCCTTTTTTAGGAGGTTGTTAAGAGAGACCAATTGCTCCGCCATCTCCGGTACGAAACGTCTGTAATAGTTAAGAGCCCCCAGCAACCGCCTGATCCCTTTTACATCTCTTGGGACTGCCATTCGTTGCAGTGCCTCTACTTTGTGAATATCGGGTTTGACGCCGTTTTTCGAGATGGTATGGTGGACAGGAATCCCATAATCCCTTGCACCTCCGCTATGCTCCTCGTCTCTCTCATCTTATCCGTAATTTGATTGAAACGGGCGAGGAGGACTCCAGCGAACTGCCCGTTGCTTTGCCTTGGCTTCTTCTCTTCGCGGAACATCCGAAAAATGTCCTCTTCGGGTGTCCATCTGCCCCCGCCAAACGCCTTTTTCAGTCTCTCCTTCACCAGGTTCCATGGAGTTTTCTGATCGGCCTGGATATGATTCAGGATGTTTCGTTTTATTCAACAAATCACTGCCGCTCTTAACGAACTAGCGTCCGCCCCGCTCAGCAGGTTTTCCCCTTCTTTTGCCGCTATTCTTGCTATCAGGTGATCTCCACCTTTTATGAAATGATTCAACTCACCCACCTCTCCGGTGAATTTCTCTAAATCTGAGACAGCATTCCTCAATTCCTGCGCAGTCCCAGTGCCAACCTTAATCCATTCCAGGGTGGTCGCATGTGCTGACGCCAAGGTCGTTGTCGGTAGTGGCGGAAGTCCCTGCTCTTGCGATTCCACCATTGCTGCAGGAGGATTGTCCGGTACCGTTAGAACCGCTGCTAGGATGAATCAAAGTGCGGACGGCAACCGCCCAGGACTTAAGAAAGGCAGTTTCCGACCTTGAAAGGTTCACCGGAAAGACAGGGGAATTATGCCATTTCCTAAAGGGGGTGATTGACTGATTGGTGGAATAGATGCAAAGACAGCCGAAAACCTGCTCGACAATGAGGATGTTGAGGCGTTAAGGGCAGCAGTCGTCTGTAGGGTGAACGGAAGTATCCTCAATCAAATTCAAGCGGATGAGGAAACACCCTGGGACGTGATCAAGGCGAGATTGAAGAAAGCATTTGGATGAGGAAGGTGGGCCCCAGAAGAAGACATTTTTATGATGACTAGAGAGACGAAGAAACCGAGAATATCTGATGGGCAGTATGCCGCGGATCTCCTGGCACGCTACAACAGAATCGCCGATAAACTCAGCAAAATGATGGAGACAGTTCAGGTACAGGATCGTATGCAATTCCCATCTTATGTACTAAAGATTCAGTTGGCAAAAGAGCTGGGGAAGAAGGAGGGAATGCCGTGTGGAGGGGGAGATAAAGATTGGACTGAGTAAATGGGGAGCTGAAGGGAACTTTTTAACAATTTATGTACTGACTAGGATGCCCAGGGATTATCAGGTGACCATTGGTTGTGATCTTTTAGAGAAAGTGGAGGCTAGGATTAAGAATAGTAATGGGAAATGGAATATTAGAATTGGACGAAGAAAGTACAGATGCCAACAAACAATATGGGAGCATTTTTGAGGCCAAACAGCATCCTTGTAAATTCGTAGTGGCCTCTTTCTAATGTGAATGTCGTCTTATGTTGATCCTTAGGGTGCATTTTGATTTGATGATATCCGGCCTTTAAGTCTAAAGTACTGAATACCGTAGCTCCACTCAGCCTCTCCGAAATGTCTTCAAATCGGATGCTTCTCGTCTACAGTATTCTCTTTCAGCTTCCTGTAATCTATTACCACCCTACAATGTTCGGTGGTTTTACATGGCGCGCTCTTCTTTTTCACTGCCCACTACGGACTATTGTACGGGGAAGTACTGTCAATAATATTCCCTGGCGTTTTAAACTTTGGAGCTCTTACCGGATGTGGTGACGTAGCGCCTGTGGGTACCTTCTATCTTTCACGTATGTCACTTTGTCGTCTTGTTTTAGTATGATCTCATTGATCGTCCTCATGGTCGTCCCGAGCACTTCCACTTCTTTAAAAAAAATATCTTCATATTCCCTCTTAAGGCTTTGTCTCCAGTCCTCTGCCTTATTGATTACCTTAACCCGAGAGTCCGCGTTCGTTCGCTGAAAATGACATTTGTAAATTTTACCTCCCAACTTGATTCTCCATTCTGGTTGTGGCTGAATTTCTGCCGGAGGTGGATTCCCTGTAGATAAAGGTTGGTTGACTACTGCTTGAAGTTGTTTGTTTTGGTTTCGACTCTCCATGTTCAGAACTGCTGCTCTCATGATTACTCGCCATATTTTTATTAAATGAAAGGAGACAAGAAACTCAAAGGAAAGAAAAAATTCATCTTGAAAACAAAAATTTCTCCGGTATCTAAAGCTCCCAGGTTTCGACAACACTTAAGTATCGGCGAAAGCAAAACTTTAAAAAAAGAAGAGAAGGAATAATATCTGACACGCTTGAACTGCTGTGAAATACTGGTTTTATTGGGTTCGGTACATCTCTTTATATACATTCGATCATCTGATCTCCTCAGTCAGCTGGGATCGAAGTAAAAGCTGACTCAGACCGTAACTTATATATATCCTTGATGGATTGCTTCGAGTTACATGTGCCGCCCATCTTAACTCCTTGCCTTCACATGATAAGATATCGACTATTCTATAAAGGCAGATCACTATTAGTTCTTCTCCTCCATCTGGTGAAGTTCTGGTCCGAGATCACTCATATAATTATACGGATGATTTTCCGTTCAAATAACTCGATTCTGTTTCTAGGGTACCTGTTAGAGCCCAGGTCTCGCAGCCATATAGTATGTAATCTATAAATGGCTTTATCATGGCATTGTACACCCTTAGCTTCAGGTTTTAGAGATGTTTGTGGATTTAAGTATTCCTGACAGAGGGAGGAGTTTCTTTCCGAGCTTGTTATACCCTGCTCTATCTCAGTCCGTTGATAATTTATTGACGTTATTGTGGTGCCAAAGTATTTGAAACTGTCTCCTTTCGGAGATGATTTTCCATCCATGCAGACCATATCGTTAGAATGAATTTTTCGGCTTACAACTAAATACTACTTACAATCCTTGAGGGAAGAGTATTCCCTTATCCAGTCCCTTCAGAACCACGAATAGTTCCCATCAGCTCAAGACTTGATTCCTCATCGCACTGCCAGCTTCGTAGTGGAAAAAAGCATTCACTTCGTTTTATCCTCATTTACTTGGAAGTCGATTTCCTCTACTTCTCTTACCAGAATCTTTTTGAGTCGTTTCATATCATCTAATTATTTAGAATTAAAATGAAAAATACTTTCAAAAGCCATACACAAGGACAAAAAAAATAGTAATCAAAAACAAACGACAACAACATGTTAATAAATGTTTTATTGTAGACTTGGTTTCCGGGATCTGACGGGCAAACGGGTAAGAGGGGTTTGATATGGTGAATAGGAGAGGAGCTTGAAGGGGGTTTTGGGGAGCTGGAACAAACTTTTTTTAGACGATTCTAAATAGGTATTTTTACTGGATTTTTTTCCCGAAGCAGGGATATGTTCTCGGAAAATTCGCTGTTAATTTAGCATAAAATAATATAATAAGTACCTTAATAACATTATTTTCGTTTAAAAATTCATAGATGATTGACAATGTATTAAGTTTGTATTTAAAATTTAAAAGGCTATGTATTGATGTTGAGCTCCATCGTACTTCTTGCTGCAAACTCTAATGGCTGGAACTGCCAAATCTGACACCTAATAACACCAGTAACGTATCAACAAGTACCGAGGATGGGAGGAGAGGGTAGGTAGTTCACATAGAACAATTGTTAGGTTTCTCAAATTTTAAAAATTTATTACTTTTCAAGTAAATGCAAGAAATAAACCGTGTATAAATATGTAATAAACAATAATTATAAATAAATTATTTTGATATAAAATACAATTTCTACTCCATTCAATTAATCAAAATAATATATGTATCCTTATCACTAAAATCCTCATTTCAAATCACTCCCTGAATATCTGGAGATAAATAATTCTAGAATGTCACTACTTTGGGGTATATTTGGTATTCTTATCATGGACAATATTTCAAGGCTGAGTATATTTCAAATTAGTGACCTGGAAAATACAGTGTTTCTAGAACTCGGTGGTTAGCCTAAATCAGTATGTAATCTATTTCACTAAAAATAAATAAAATATATACTTTTTCAATTTTAGATGAACTTGACCAAAAGGAAACTAAATGGTTCCTTAATATATTTTCCCAATATTTTGTTTTAAGTGAGAGTTGATTCATTTAAGACAGAGAAATAATCTGTGAATGTCCTCTCGGCGGTAGTCTTATCAATAATTAAGCGTATTCTCAGAAAAGACAGCTGTTGCGTTTTCGCAACTCTGGAAAGAAAATAATTGAATTCGATTCATATCTTAAGTCACGACATCATGAAAAATGATAAACATTTTAATTCACAGGCAGATTATTAATTCTTTCTTTTATACTTTACTTGTAACTATCTTGAGAGGGCGGAAAGCAATACGTCAGGCAATAGTCTCAATAAATTGTTTTTTCCCCAATTTAGAAAATTTTTAAATTGATATTGTTCTTCCACAAAAAAAAAAAGAAATATTTATTCAGAGTAGATCAAAGGAACTATCTTTGGCAGTGCGGAAAAAAAGTATAAGAGAGAATTTCAAAATTTTCTGAATCATGTAAAACACATCAAATTTCGGCAATTTCCTGACTAATAAACCCCTTCCTATAATCCATTTTCAATATTAATGTATTTATTTTGTGTTGTTTTATATATATATATATATATTTTTTTTTTCTAGATGAATTCTAACTTTGACGCTTTTATTTCAAGTGGAGCTTCGTCAACATGTGGCTATTCATGTTATTACAAATTGGGAAAAAGATGTATAAACTTCTCCATCTCAACTTATCGATGTTCTGGGATAACAAATGCATATCTTTTTGGACAATCATTAATGTGCTCTTTAATTGACATGAGAGAAATTGTTAATCAATCCCCAAATAGAATATGTATTTAGAAACATGAAGAACCTGTAACAGACTATCACTTGAATTATTTTAAGGCAAAATAATAAATGTGATTTATGTTATCCAATTATATAGCTGAACACAAAATAATTATTTTTCAATTAAACACTATTTGCAATTACAATTTATTCTTTATATAAAACAATTACGCTATCAGCAAATAACTCTCTATATACAAAACCGTAAATAGCCTTACACAGGTTGATCTTATAATCATATCCTTTTACATATTTACATGAACTATTGTATTAGATGGAGGTGCGGGTAGCCGCGGGGTAAGGCCCGAGGCTACTAACTCCAAGGACCCAAGTTCGAATCCGGCTGGGTAGAAAATTGTTTTCTGTAACACAGTAGCAGTGAGTCAACTCCTGTGGGTTCTGGAGCCCTCCTAGGGTCCACCCAGCCTCCTAAATGGGGTACCCTTAGTTGGGTACAAATCTGGCGGTCGAGCGTGATTCTGGCCAAATGACCTCCTTACACAACCGTTGGTCTAGTAACAGTACCCCCTTACAAAGTACTGAACTCCTGACCCTTCATGGGTTGTAGCAGTACAGATTTTTAATTTAATTGTGTTACATAAATTAGCATCTCAGACGGTCCTGATATTCCTTTAAGGTCTTCAATACAATTAGTTTCTGATGATTCTGTTAAGATCTGGACTATTCAATGACTAGGAAATGGACAAAATCAAAAGGGATCTTAGCTTTGTGTGATCAAAACAACAGTCTTATTTATTATAAGAAAAATACAATACTCGCAATACGAGAACAGTGTTCACCATCTGGATATCTCTTAGGTAAAACAATTTAACTGTTTATGTTATAACCAAATAGTTCTTTAGCCAGATGTTTTCGTGAATAATGTAAGCTAGAAGGAAAGAAGAGCACATAATACGTAGCGACGTTTCAATACGTTGCAGGTATCTTTCAATCCGATACTTCCAAGATACATACAGATGCATAATATCGAATTAATTGTAACCAGGAATTGGTATACCCTACTCTCCTTCAAAGAGAAAATGAACCTAAAATAGGGGTTAACCACTCCCAGATCAATTTAAAGGTAAATAAGATTTCTTTCATTTATGTTATTCCCAAATCTGAACTACAATCAACAAAGAAAATCTATATAGCCGCTTTCAAGAAATTCGGCAACCTAAGACAATAAATGACAGGGCTCCTACTCCTCTCCTGATATGCCCACCATGTCCAAACTCCTTCCTAGCTCGTAATGGTATCATATAGAATATAGCCTATATCAAGTGTAAATAAATAGTTGTATACTCACTTTCTTTTATGTTTTTACAATTTACATTATACAGAATTACATTATAATCTTTTGCGTGAATGTGTATTAGTGTGATCCAAAACGAAAAAGTGAGAAGGTTTATTATGTAATAGAAAGTATGTACCTTCAATTTCTGCTTATATCTTTTTTAAGATATTTCAAGACTCCTGTAAAAAGTGTGGAGGACCAAACTTGTATATGCAAAATTTTATTCTAGGATGCTATGGCACTACTTGGATACTGATAAGTATATTTTGTATCTACCAAATCCAGATGTGGTTAGGTCTATATAAGAATTCGCTAGAATTGGGGTGAATAAGATGCTGTCAAAGACTTGATTAAATAAAAGATAGATTCAGCTTATCAATTACTTCTCCAATTTTATTTCTATAGCCGCAAAAACAGGTGCAAAAATCCTTGTGGATGTAGAAAAGAGGAGTTTAAGGAATAACTCTACCAGTAAACACTAGTCCCCTAACGATTTTTATTGCACAAAAGTGATCGCACTTACAAGTTATTCATAAAGACCAGCTTGAATAATCACTATAGTTTCCATTCAAGGCTTTCTTTCAAATAAAGAAGACAACTTTTTCTGCAGTAACATTTAGTAACTTTATGATGAAAACTTTTCACACACTAATTTTAGTGAATTTCATCTTAATTTTTTTATGAATTTTTTCTATTTAAAGTACTAGTTTAAAAAAATGAGGTATGAATATCACTTTTTGATGTCAGTATAAAATGTCTTTTCCAAATTTAGTGGCTTAGGATAGGCAATATCCTTTACTAAATAGGTTTTTAAGAAAAGGGGTTGTTGATACATTGAAGGGAGCTTAGAGAATCCGATATTATTTACAATTTACCATCACTTCAAAGAAATTCAATATAACAGTGTCAAAGTTCATTCTTATATAAACATAGAAAGACACTTTATGCATATCTTCTTAGAAATACTTCGAAGTTCAATGTTGCGTTATCACAACACAGGCTACAAAGGGGTATATTTTAAAACTGTCATAAACAAATTTTTTTTTCATAAAATAATCTATACTAAAAATTTTATTCTATTGACATATACAGATTTTTACAGATGTTAAATTCTTTCTGACCATACCGTACAAATGTTTTAGCTTTGAAAATGTCAGATATAAGCACCATCATCTGTTAAAAGTATCTTATATCAATTTCAGATGTAAGACCTGGTACTATAATAATAAACTGGAATGTTTAATTGAGTTTTGATTTATCAAGGTGCCAAACGTCTTAAAAATGAATATAAAGAAGGTTTTGTCATTCTAAAATGTTGTGAAACTGAAATTTTGTAAAATTTTTATAAGTATAATGGTAAAAAATATTCTCTGGTCCATTTATGCTGATAATTATTTTACATCTTTGCGATATGTAGATATCTGTAGGATTTGGAATTACCGGCATGGTAAGGTCTGGTTGTGTCAAAAATGTCCTGTGACTAATTTGAGAAAAACTAATCGAAGAACTTAAAATAACCAATATGACATAAAGTCTAACTTCTTTGTAACTGTAATGATAATTCAATTATTATAGTTGTGTCTAACAACGTACTTCCATTATTCAATACCATGAGGTAATCATTAACAATTATTCGTTTTTCACCCACTAAATCAAAGAAACGTAATAAACAAAAAAATATCAATATTTAGAAAATTAGTTAATCAAATCAATATTCTCAGTAAGTTTTTCAATTGGCTTTTAAAATCTGTCTTATTACAACATTATAATTATTTTATAGATAATGGAAAACTAGAGTGTTGTAACTAAAAAAAACATTGTTTGTGTATCTTACTCTTTATGTTTGATCAGTGATTCTAAAACAATAAAAAACACAATTTTTTCAAAAGTTACCTGATTTAAAAATTGCACCAAAATAAATAAATACACACACAAAAAAATACACTGTAATAAGTTGAAAAAAATAAAAGGAAATCATCAACAAAATCTTTATAATTATATTTTATTAACAAATTGAAAATTTCAATTGCACATAAATATGACTTAGATAAATTATTAAATATTAATAAAATAACCATACAATACATATTTAAAATGGATTGTCAAAATTAAAACTAAATAATTATGCCCTTTTATGATCTGTAAGTACTCTGACAATACTTCCAACACCACCAACTGAGTAAACTTTTTCATGCCAAAGTAAAAGCTGGCCACATCTTTTCTCAGTGGGGAATTCAAACCCTTTGTAAATATACTTCATCAATGTATCAATCATTTCAACATCCAAAGAATTCACAGCTTCATCAACTTGAGAGGACTTGAAAGACATCAAAACCTTCATCGTTAAGTTCAATGCGCTTTCCTATTCAAGTTATTCACAACAAATATAAATAAATAAACATTACATTACAATCAAAATATAACTATAATTAAATTATTATATGTACACGTGTGCATATATCTTTTAGTACAAATCAGTGTGTGTGAGCATGTCAGATCTATTCAAACATAGCATTTGTGCTCGTGACTAGTCACTGTAATGTCATGTCAAACTGACAACACACTTTCTAAATAATTTTGTTTTAATGCAGTTCTAAATCAATGTAAAAATAATTTCTAAATGTTTTGGAAAATGTATAATAATAGTTTATATAGACAGTTTTTGTGATAAAACATTGAATAAAAGACAGTCTTATTTTATTTTTAATAAATTTCCAATAATTGGACTCTGACAAACAATTGAAAGTTGTAAAACCACTTATGCAACACAAAGTGAAAAAATGATCATTTTTAAACATAAAATGACCTATATTCATCAAAAAAATGTTTATATGTATATATATTTGACCGTTAAAATTGATATATAGGAAGATGGTCAGGGTTGCGGTCACAAGTGAAACAAAAATAGTTTACAACTATTTTATTTTCCAACGTTTCGCCCCACTTTGCAGGGCTTCATCAGGGCTAAAAAGATACAAAATGAAACTATGTTAAAATAAAATGATAGAAATAAAAATAAAAAGATACAATGAAAAGAATAAAAAAACAAGTAACAAAGACAAGAGTAAAAGTTTCATATAAAAATACGTAAAATATAAAGCTAAAAAAATACAGGAGATGTATATAA
>NW_027114634.1:764772-769305 GCF_000696795.3 Halyomorpha halys
ATATAATAGTAGTAAAGTACAATAATAAAAATAAAAATAGTAAAATACGTATATTTCTTTTTTTTTTTTCCCCGTATTGTTTTTGTTTTATATACATCTCCTGTTTTTTTTTAGCTTTATATTTTACGTATTTTTATATGAAACTTTTACTCTTGTCTTTGTTACTTGTTTTTTTATTCTTTTCATTGTATCTTTTTATTTTTATTTCTATCATTTTATCTTAACATAGTTTCATTTTGTATCTTTTTAGCCTTGATGAAGCCCTGCAAAGTGGGGCGAAACGTTGGAAAATAAAATAGTTGTAAACTATTTTTGTTTCACTTGTGACCGCAACCCTGACCATCTTCCTATATAAAAAAAAATGTTTAATTCGCCAAAAACAAGAATAAAAAATTTGTTGCCATTTAAGACCGGTTCTGATTTAGATAAATTATTATGATGAAATGGAAGAAAAACATGTTAGCTCTGTTTTAATAGTAAGTATTTATGCGCTCCTTATCCCCCTCAACCTATTGCTACATGTACCCAAAGTTTCATAAAAAAGAGTTTTACAGTTTAAAATAATAAGAAACTAGAGATAATGATATTTTTTGAAATCACTATTTGACACTCTGGAGAAACTTAAGAGTATTAACCAGGTGATATATGATCTCTTGTAATATATATATAAATGTATAACATAAAAACATACATAATTTATTAATATATTTTAAAGCTTATTAATATAAAGATGTATCTTACTTTTACTTGTGGATTTCTGGATGTTAATGGAGCATTTTTAAGCACAACTTTAAGCGCTTCTAAGGAGTTCCCTCTAAAATAAACCAAAAAAAAATTAGTAAATAATAAGGTATTAATTAATTTTTAAAAATTAAATATTATTTAACATATAGAATTGTGACCATTGAATAAACCTAGGCTATTTATTCTTAGAAACATAAAAAAAATCTCTAAATCAGAAAATATATTCCTAATAAAATAATACTAAGTTGTCAGTAACCTTTTAGTTATATATAAAATAATAATTTTCTAAGGAATAATGGCCAAAATAATGTATCCTAAACGTGTCAGAAAAAGCAAAAGAGACCTAAGTTAAACATTGTTAATTAACCGAGACATAGTTAAGGGGATTCTGTCAGGTCTAACCAAAATAATATTTTAAGCTAATATCACTTGAATAAATAAATCACAAAAATAAAATATTGTTTATCTCATTAAATTTTAACCATTGAGCAATCCTAGCCTATTTTAATTGTCAAAATTACACTGGATATATACATTTTGGGTCATAAACAACTTACTTTTGATTATGCTAATTTCTTAAAAAGTAAGTAATAAACTTTTATTTAATTTTGTTCCTAAAGAACTTATTTATGACATTGATTATCCTACTTTGTTAAAAATGAAGTCATAAACTTTTTATTTAATTTATTGACTTTTAGGAAAACAGTAATAACTAATCCTCAGTAATTTAGATACATATCAGATATTTTATGCCCGCCTAAAGCATTAAAACACTAACAATTGTTTAGAAAATTTCGTTTTCTATAAATTTCAAACTACAGACTTTATGGTATCCTACAAATCCAAGATTTTTCGAGAACACTAAAAATTAACCCTTAACATGAATCATGCCATACTACAGATAAGTGAACAAGACATTGATAGGACATAGTCCATCTTATAATAAAATTGGCATATTAAACAAATAGCCTTGCAAAAAATAAATAAGAATACATTCACCAAAGAAAATTATCTTACTGATTCAATAGCTGTGTAATTTCATTCTCATCTGGAGCTGCAGGTGGTGATTGTGAATCAGCTACTTCATCTTCTCTATAGTTATCTTCATTATATTGATCAACGTCAATTTTTCTAAATGCTGCACTCAAAGTATTAGTTGCCATTGTAAGATAATTACAAGCAAACGTAAGTCAGTATACAATTAAACATTGAATAGGGGAGGAAACAGGTTAATATTCCCTGTAACAACGAGGTCAAAAACAAGTTTGCATGACTAATGAATCTCAGCGATAGCAAGTTCATATAAAAAAAACAATGATTCATATCACTTTTACCTCATAAAAATTGATCATCTTGCGAATTTGGCAGATAGATCGAAATAAGTTGACAGTCAAGGTCTAAGGCTTCAACTTTTGAGAACGTTTTCAATTTTTTTTTGCAAGAAAAAATTTAATTAAACCTATTTCTTATCATTGGATTATTTTCTCACAATCGTTCAGATTATAAAATAAATTTATTGAGTCTCATAGTAAGAAAGTGCAAATATTTATGGATTAAAAGTTCATACATTAAGCTTTTAATCATTCTTTTTTTTTAAAATCTGTTTTACCAGGCTTTCCGTACTTGCTTCTATCATGACAGCCAATGGATTTATAGAGTTGAGAACATAACTGCGAACATCTCTTCGTTGTTCGCTTGTTTTAATAACTCAGTTAATGATAAATGCTGTATAAATAACTGTTTTTCTAAATTCATAGCGGTTAAATTACCGCGATTCTGTCCCGTTCTTAAGCTTTCGGAAATATTAAGCATTCCCATCTACGGTTGGCAGCTAAGCTATTTCCCACCGCTATAACAAATTAAATTTTGGACCCAAACAAAAGTAATTTTAATAAAAGAAATATGGTCAAAGTGCGTTCAAAATAATTTAAATAGAAAATATTAATTAAGAGCTAACGTTTTCTTCACGTCCAGGGCTTCATAGGTCCTAACGAGAGGATGCAAGGCTCAGGAAAGACAGAGTAAGGTATAGTAAAATAAAAGATAAAAATACGTATCCTTAATTTGCACACCACATTGATCCCTTATGAGTATTATTGTTCACTGCCTCCTTAGGAGGAGAATTTTCTGATGTCCGAAATTCGCACCTAGGTATTCTAATGTTAGCATAGTCAACACTCTGGGCTATTAAACACTATCGGGAGATTTTACGTGTAAGACGTTCGCTTGTAGTGGGTTAGAAGATTCAATTGTAATCTTTATTAATTCAAATAATATTTTTAAGAATATTACAACATGTAACATGGTTATTAATTTGTACAATCAAAATATTTATAAGAAATATGCATTTCAATAAATGATTTTTGCTTGTGACTGAAGTAGTTCTTGTTGTGGAAGGTAGACAACGTTGCATCTGTAGGAAACGGTAATCGACAGCTTAAGCGGTAATAAACAGATAGTAGCATGGTCGTTATAGGAGTATCGATACTTTAGTTGTATCGCAACATCCCTGGTTCCATATCAATTTTCTCAAATTCCGTTCTCTATCTCCCTTTGAAGAACCTTTACTCGGTCAGTCGGAATGATAGTAAAACCATACGGACTTTACTGTATTAGGATTAGACTAGAGTCTAGAGACTAGAGTCCCAGGTGACATGGCCACAAGTGCAATTCAGTGCTCGCATCCCGCAGCCTTTATTCCCTTTTTCGAAATCAACTCTTAAACTTTGTAAACAGTGAGTTTATAAACAGGAGAACATTTTTACGTTCACGGAAAGTGAGGTGAGAGTCAATTTGTTAACAATTATTAAGGGGCCTCTACATGTTGGCCGAGCCATGGCGAACTCAGACATACGCGTGCATGTGGATAGGTGGCTCGGCTTGGTTGGCCTAGGCTCGTTGCCGAGCCGTCGAGAGTCGGTTTTTGGACACAGATCAAAGGGGTTCGTGAGAGCGCTCGTGTAGCATCTACACCATTGTTCTTTGTCTAGTTGCAACTGAGAGCTGTTAGGAGGTTAAAGGTGTTTGTTGGTACTTTTTTATAATAAGTTTTATATTTAATCTTATTTATTTATATTTAATTTCCTTTCATTATCTTTTTTTGTAATAAAAATAATACAATCCAAGTGCAATGACTGAAAACACTTCAACGTCCTCCATGTTTGCCTCTCTGAATAACACTGACATGTGGATGGTCCGCACTTGGCTCGCCGAGCATTTGTACGAGCCTCCGAGCCATGGCGAGTGGCCAACATGTGGATCCACCTTAAGTTATAAATTGGTGATTGTTTGGAACAGCTGACTCAGTTTGCCGGTAATTCCCTTCAAGGGGTCTTATGTTATCGAACTATTTCATGGCCAAGGCTCTGTGTACCAACAGTACAGTTTCCAGCAGGTCCCGAGTTCGAACCCAAAGACTTTATACTCTTTCTTTTGTGTTTTTGAGAATATTTATTCTAAGAAATGTTTTTTTTTCTTTTCTTCCAGTTTTGTAAATACTCTATTCATATAACTTAAATATCGGCGAAAGAAAAATTTAAAAAAAAAGGAATAAGACCTGACACGCTTGGACTGCTGAAACTTGGGCTTTATTGGGTTCGGTACATCTCTTTACACACATTCGATCAGCTGATCCCCTATATCAGCTGATATCGAAATAACAGCTCACTCAGACAGTAATTCCCCCTCCCCCCACCAGCTTACGAACAATCCTCGTAAACTAATACTATACAATATAATAACATTAAAAACAAAACTAATAAAGAAAAACTATTTCCATTAAAATAAAAT
>NW_027114634.1:769439-781645 GCF_000696795.3 Halyomorpha halys
AACGCTTCATACAATACATTAATAAGTTAAAATGAACAAAACACAATATTTACAAAAATCAAAACAAATCTTAAAACTAAAAACAATAAAGAGAATCCATAATTATGAGAGATAGTTGACCGTGGATGATGAATGAGGAGAAGATGGTTGGGGGTGCGGTCAATGAAAAACACAAATAAGTACGATTAACTTATTTTATTTTTTTTTTAAATAATAATAAATTAAATAATAAAGAGAATCACATAAATAACTATTTTTTCTATAATACAGTCTAGTTAGTAGTGGCTGGCGATATGAAAAACACTCCAGTTTTTATATTGCCATTGCCGGAAGTTTTAACTCTTCAATTTGGTCAGTTCTCCTCTTTTTAGGATCTTCGATACTTTCTAAAGTAACGATATTGTGTTCCCTAATTATCATTACCCTGAATGGATCTTCAGTACGTATTCATGTAATGTTTCTCTTTACCCCTGTTAGACCCCAACTTTCTGTGTAGGATCGTCCCGATTTTGATCGCTCCCATCATGTCAGTGACCTTTGGATTCTCCCGCGCCACCCTCCTGGTTTTTTCCATTTCCATTCTTCCTCATACCTTTGCCCATAACCTTCTTCGAGTTCTGTTAGTAACAAGCAACATGGTTGTTATGTTTCTCTTCACCGTCCACTGCCGTGCCCTTATAGTCCCGCCAGTGTCCTGGAAGCCCAAAGAGGTCTCAAATGACGAAATCCCCGTAAGGATGTGTGTTCAAAATCATTATATGCCGCTATAGCTTCAGGTATTGCTATATCTGGTTCCAATCCCTTGTCGATCTGATATAAACGAAGATGGTCGTTCAACGTGCCATGAAGCCGCTCTGTCGACCTATAGATTGTTGAGGGGTGCGTTTGCAGTAGGTTTCTCCTCTTGTTTCTCATTTGGCGAGTGTCTGTATACTTTGTGCGTAGACGAACTTGATTTTCGTCTTCATACCACACCAAAAGTACCTTCTCATTAACGCTTGCATCGAGATTCCGCGGTGATTAGTTTTGCCCTAATAATATGCTACAGTTAACTCTCTCTGGGGTTCGTCCTCCAGAAGGGTTTCCACCATCAGCTTGCATCGGGCGAATATCCTGTCCATTCCTATGTGTTCATCACGCGATAGCCGCTTGATCTTCTTCCAAATGGTTTCATTTCCAACGTACAAGTAACACTTTTCTCCCGGCTTCGAAACATTATTAAATGATCTACAGACCTGGTCGTTTTCACGCCTGGCTGCGAACAAATCGTAATGATATTGCTCCTCCCATACTTGCTACACTCAACTTTGAGTAATCCAGTGGTTCTAGTCTTCCATATAATCTGCCAGCTCTTGTCATTGATGATGTCCTCAAGCTCCTCCATATCTGTTGGTCTTCCTTCCTCCGAGTTCTCGAAAGACGAAGATTTCTCCCTATCGTCTTCCTCTGCACAGTTATAGCTTGAGATGGTTATCGCTGATTGGTTAATCAGCTACCATATTTTCTTTTCCTGGTTTATATATTACTTCCATTGTGTACTGTCCCAATAATTCCTTCAGACGCATAATCCATCCACGCCAAAACTCCTTCAACTTTTCCCCCCATTTCAGGAGGCTAAGGTCAGTGTGTGCTTTATGTACGGTTGTAAATATCAATAAATAAATAAAAAATTTTGATGATAAATCAGATTTAAGACGAATTAAGGGAACTTTTTCGATCCGATACATTCTAAAGGCTAAATTATCAAAACTGTCTCCAATTTATTGCATTTTTTGACAATTTGCAAGTGGCGCATAAAATCGAAAAACTCTAAAGAACGAAGTTTTTTCATAATTCAATTTCCCGTAAGTATCCGCAATAAATATTGAGAGATTCCTTAATTGAGACTTCATTATGGCAAGCAACTTTAGTCTCCTCGATCGTTCGAATAAAAATCAAATTATAATGATGTATTGTTATAGGAATTTGGATTCTAAAACGGTTTTTTTTCTCTCGATTTTTCGTACCGTTAATGAACAAACTATCACAAACCGTAAACAACTCTTTTCATTCTTTGGTGATTTACTTCTTTAGGTCGTATTGCAACTAAGAAGTGCTGGATATGAATCTGTCTTAAAACTTTATTGTCTGTTATTATTCCTATCCGTGTCTTTTGAAGATTTAGACCAACCCTCGTAAAAAAAACACACACACACATGCATATATATATATATTAATAAACCGAATATAGTTGATTAACAAATAGAATATAAGTAATCAATTTTGGGCTTTATGGAATAAACCAATGCCACCCACACAAGGAAAAAAACTTATCAAATATTATCCACCACCTTCAATCTTGCATGCGAGCATAAATTTTCTTGTTTACATCTGAATTTCAAAAACTGTTCGTCTAAAAGGCCGAAAGGTGGGGATCAGTATGAAATAGGTTTACCCTTCAGGTAATTCCATCCTCTCATTTTGCATACCCATGCTAAAAATCAATTTCCTAGATACAATATTTCAATATTAATTCATTTTATTGTTAAACGAAAAATCATTAACCTTGAATTTTAGGTAATCGTGTACCCAATAGAAATCTACAGAAATTCTTTATTACCTAGAGGAAATACAGTTTTTAACAATAAAAAAAGGGATAATTGAATAAAAAAATATGGTTAAAGTTGTGGTACTTGTAGACTATTTTAACAGTCCAAGCACTGTGGGTTTTTCTCACCCATCGATATAGCCGAGATAATCCTAAACAATGGTGTTGACATGACTAAAGATAGATATTTTTTTTTAATGGAAATAGTTTTCTTTATGAAAACTATTCGCCCTTCGACTCAAGGAGTAACTTTTTCCAAATATTCGTCTTTGAAATCGATAATAATCATTGTATTTCGATATTCATCAGATTTTGTTCTCAGTATATTTTAACACAGACTTGTTAAAAAAATAAATTTATAGAATTCATAAAAAAATTTATAGAACTAAGTATAAGTAAGATTTGATTTATTTGTTGTATTATTGATAATTATAAATACTATATTACTAAAATTACTGTCCATAAAATTCATTGTAAAAAAAAGTAAACTAATGTAAATATTTAAGATATTTCGGTTTTAAAATAGTCGAAATAAGTATTCGTTACAGAATACTAACCTTGATTTAAGCGATTTTCTTTCGAATCATATGTTTGTCAGCCATTGTTTTATGTGTTGTCACAAAGGAGTTATCTTATGATATATGATTAAATGTTAACAATTTGACGAAATATTTACATTGTTGAATTAGAGTAGCTTTATTTATTATAAAGTTTAGTTAGAAATCAAACTGTGAGGTAATAGGCGATATGAATTCGCTTGGAATAATATGTGTATACTCCTGTTGATACTATAGTGTTTACACTTACTTCATCAATTCAAATATATACTTATTTATATTAAGTCTTCTTATTTTCTTTCTACTATTTCATTTGTTCAAAGTTGATACATATTTTCTATACAGGAATCATGTCTGGAGGACCCTATAGTTATTCTTATATTTTTAAATACATTATTATTGGGGACATGGGTGTTGGGAAATCATGTCTTCTTCATCAATTTACAGAGAAAAAATGTAAGTCTTGAGTAACTAAATGCTGCCTCTGAATGAACATGATATTTTATACTATTTAAATTGTATTTGTTAGTTATGGCTGATTGCCCTCATACCATTGGTGTCGAATTTGGGACTCGAATCATAGAAGTATCAGGTCAAAAAATTAAACTTCAAATTTGGGATACAGCAGGACAAGAGCGGTTTAGGGCTGTTACACGGTAATAATCATAAGTAATATTTGAGTGAAGAAACATTGAGTTAGTTTTGATATAATTTTGTTGGTAGATCATATTATCGTGGAGCTGCTGGAGCATTAATGGTTTATGATATTACAAGACGTTCCACTTATAACCACCTTAGCAGTTGGTTGACTGATACAAGAAATCTCACTAATCCAAGTACTGTAAGTTTTAGATTGATTATAATCATATATTATTTTCATACATTTTTATTGTTTTTTCTTGCGTAGGTTAGGTTTTATTTATTGAATTGCATGTTTATGACTGTTTATCATGTTAATGTATGTTAAACACTTCAAAATATTGATTTGTTTTATCAGTCATTTTATATATTTTAATATTTGTTTCGGCGGGGAGGGTTTATACTTACTGATATATTGATGAGATCAATTTTGAAATCTATTTGACTGATTTTTAAATGTTCGATATAGTTTGTGCTATGCTTAATTTTATTTATGTATACATATAAATAACACACACATGTATTTACTTCAATGTAATTGATGTAAAAAGCTACATAGATTTTCAATGACCTTCCCCCACCCTTAACTACTTGCTAATGAGTGTAGCTTCAATGCATTAACAATGCTTCTTTATTCTGCAAAAAAGTAAAACGCAGCACAAAAAAAAACAACTTTATTTTTAACATTTGGATTAATTTTTGCAAAATTAATAATGTTAAGTTATTTCCTGATTATTGGAACTGTTACTGCCTGTAAAATCTGTATCACTTAATTTGATCAATAAATATGCGTTATTTATGAATATCGTTTTCTATAATATTTTACAGCCTTGCTACAATACCTATGCTAATTTTTTTATTATGTATTAAATTCAAGCTAAAACTATAATGATAGTTACAATTTGTTCACTGATGCCTTAAATAATTATAATTAAGTTTGAACATACCTTTTACATATGTGACAATTGCTTATCACGGCTCCAAAAAATTAGGGTCTGCTAAGATAAAGAAATAGTATACAAAAGGAATTCCATTATTTGTGGCAAATAAAAAAGAAACTTTTTTTTCGTTATTACTTGGTCTATAACAGTCCATTGCTGACTTAAGTAGTCAAAGAGCAATTTGAAATTCCGGCTGACTATCCTTCTTGGATTAGTTTCCTCATTTAGATAAGTAATGAAATGAAGTGTATGTTTGTTGGCAGGAATGTTAACTTCTATACTACTGAGCTTTTCAAGTTAATATCGTGAATTAATGTTTGCTCTATTTCTAATTAGTTACTTACAGAAAAGATTATATAACAATTATTTTAAAAATAAATAACTCAGAAATTCAATGCTAACATTAACATTTCTTGTCTTCATATCATGTACCACTGAACTCAAGTAAAAGATATCTGGTGTCCCAGCCATATAACTTTACTTAGTGCCAAGTCCATACAAATATCGCTAATACTGGACTATTATTATTTTGATTTTTTTTTGCAATTTTTATTAATTTTTTAAAAATTGTTTTCTACATAATTGAATAATTTATTTTAGTAAATTTAGAAAGTCGTCCAATACATATTTTTTAAAATAAAATCAATATCAATTGTAATGTCTAAAATGTTCAAGTGTTCAACTAATGTTTGGCCCTGATGCCCTTACTAAAATAAACAATAATGTAATTAATACTGGTCTGATTTAGTTTGTTCATTATTTGTTTTTTATTACCATTCAAATGATTCTTTTATATTTTTCCATAAAATGTATACTTTTTAATTATGCGCAAATGAAGTTTTCTCTTCTTCATGGCTTTTGTTTTTCTTTTGGAATTTATATTAGGTATGAAAACTTAAAGAGATTCTAGGAGAAAACCAACGGTTGTGCAAGGAGGTGATTTGGTCAAAAACCAGCATATGTTAAAAAGGAATTTAGAAGCCAAAGGGGTAGTTCATAAGCTTTACACTAAAACTACCTATGATGCAACCACCAGATGGTGAGTAATAGTTAATTCATAATTTATGTTTATTTTCTGTTTTAGAGGAATCGATGAAAAAAAGAAAGAAAGAAGAAAACACATTGGTTGATCTGCACCCAATATAACTGAAAGGATCATCAAAATGATTGAAATAGAAGTATTAAATTAATAGTTAGGTACAAATAATATAAAAGTTGATTATTACTGAACCAAGGAGTAGAATGGCCATTGGTTCAGTAATAATCAACTTTTATATTATTTGTACCTAACTATTAATTTAATACTTCTATTTCAATCATTTTGATGATCCTTTCAGTTATATTGGGTGCAGATCAACCAATGTGTTTTCTTCTTTCTTTCTTTTTTTCATCGATTCCTCTAAAACAGAAAATAAACATAAATTATGAATTAACTATTACTCATCATCTGGTGGTTGCATCATAGGTAGTTTTAGTGTAAAGCTTATGAACTACCCCTTTGGCTTCTAAATTCCTTTTTAACATATGCTGGTTTTTGACCAAATCACCTCCTTGCACAACCGTTGGTCTGGTAACAGTACTTTTTAAAGTGCTACACCCCTGATCCTTCATGGCTTATAGTGGTACAGATTTAATTTAATTTTAATAATATTTTAGAACAAATGTGGCCTAACCCACCAAATTACATTGACCTCAATTACCTTTGATTTCAACAAAAATCCAATACAATAGACTAAGTGCTAATATATACCAAAATGTTTGAAAATTATTTTTTTTAAAATATTAAATACCTATAGGTTACATAATATGATGTACTAGTATCAAAGTCAGCCAAGTACATAGTTCAGTATAGCTTCCCTACTGCTTTAAATGTTATATATATATTTTATTTTTTTTAGGAATTTGTATTGGGTAGTATGTTAAAAACTGTAAAATAAGCTTAATTTTTGCAGATTTCTTAAGTTGATCTTGATATAAATGTTTTAGGTGATCTTTCTTATTGGAAATAAATGTGATTTAGACGCTCAGCGAGATGTTACTTACGAGGAAGCAAAACAGTTTGCTGAAGAAAATGGCTTAATGTTTGTTGAAGCTAGTGCAAAAACGTATGTATATATTTTTTTTGTCTTAGAGTTATAATATAAATGTGTTAATATTATCTTTATTTTTAATGAGGTGTAGATAGTTGACAGTAGATTAATGATTGGAGAAGTTTGTCGGGGGGTGCAGTCAGCAAAGAACAACATAAATAAACAAAACCATATTTATTTATTTTATGCCGACGTTTCGACCTGAGTTTCAGGTCTTCATCAGGGCTATAGAACAAAAGAGATAGCAACAACATTTAGAGAAACATACAATTGAAAAGGAATAGTATACAAACAAATTTAGAATTATACAAAATATTGAATTAAGTTATAAATGATACAAAATTGATAACTGATAATTGAACAGTAAAAAATTTTTAATTGATTGATAATTGTGGAATTAGATGATAGTAGATTGAAAACAGTGACATATGAAATATAATATCATGTAGGTAAGAAGATATGTATAATATAAGATATGCAAGTAGTGTCTAAAAAACTGAAAAAATAAATAAATAAATTGAATCTACAAACTACTATTTTTCATTGTCTGTCATAGTGTTCAATTTGCAGATTCAATTTATTATATTCATGATATTATATTTCATCTGTCACTTTTTTCAATCTACTAACCACCTAATTCCACGATTATCAATCAATTAAAAATTTTTTACTATTCAATTATCAGTTATCAATTTTTTATCATTTATAACTTAATTCAATATTTTGTATAATTCTAAATTTGTTTGTATACTATTCCTTTTCAATTGTATGTTTCTCTAAATGTTGTTGCTATCCCTTTTGTTCTATAGCCCTGATGAAGACCTGAAACTCAGGTCGAAACGTCGGCATAAAATAAATAAATATGGTTTTGTTTATTTATGTTGTTCTTTGCTGACCGCACCCCACGACAAACTTCTCCAACTATCTTTATTTTTACTTACATTTTTTTTTTTTTTTTTTTTTGTACAGAGGAGAAAGAGTTGAAGAAGCTTTTCTGGAAACTGCCAAAAAAATATTCCAAAGTATTCAAGATGGAAGGTGAGTAAAATATGGTTTATTATTTTTTTAAAAAATGGTTTATAATTTGTAATTTTTATCTTGTTAATATGAGTTTATAGTATTCAATTAATACCTCTAAATCTTGAATCTCCACAGCTATTTATAACTGAATCTAATTTATCATGTATGTCCCATTTGAGTTGCAATACCCATTAGTATCAACTTTGTATCTGGCTGATTATGCCTTCAGTTTGCTTCTTATAAAGGGCATCTCTTTATTTACTATATGAGTGACTTTCATCAGTCAATATATTGTTATGTTTTTATTTCAAACTGTTGTATTATTTATGACAGTCGGTGCTTGTTTTATATGGAATGCATTGTTCCAGTGTCTTAACAAAGACAATTATCCAATTTTCAAATATTTAAAGTTATAACTTGAAATTACAAAATATTCATTTTAGATACAAATGATTAAATAAATGTAATTTTTTAACATAATGCATTCATATGCTATTTAAAATTAATAACTATGTTTTAAGAATTATTTATAAATCGTAAATAATTCTTAAGCTAGACCTAAGAAATAAATTATAACGTTTTAAATCTAAAACATACACATTTTCTTTTATGATCTAAGTAATCATATTTTTTCCTCACCATTGATATTTATCAACTTTTTTAAATATATTTTTCTCAATATTCACATTTTATTGTTCAGTTTCGAATGTCTGGTCTGGTCTGTTCATGGCAACAGATAACATTTTTTTTATTTTATTTTACGAGATGTAAAATATTACTCCAATGTATATCTCTCTCTAACAATATGTTGTTTGTACATAAAGTTTATAGAAAAGAGAAAAAATATGTTTACATGTAATTAGGTTACTGTACATTAACCCCTTCAAAATATTTCCTCTGAGACTCGATTCAAGAAGTTAAATGCTGTATTCGTGCCAAAGCTTTTGTCTCCAGAACAAAAATCACATGGAAAGAATGCTGAGGACTCTTTGATAGCTAAACATAACTTTCATGATAGGGTCATCCCAAGAGGTGTGTGTCTTAGTTCTATGAATTTGATGTGGAACTCAAACCCCAAAGCTGGGAATGGAAACAAGTTGGGGCCAAGGATGAAACATTCAAGGAAATGAATGTTTAATGCCAAGACTATTATTATTGTTTTGTTTTTTCTATTCTTGAGGCATCTATTCAGAATTCATCCCTCCAGACTACACTGCTAATGAAAACTTCTATGTTAACTTTATCCTATTCTTTATTGCTCAGGTTCGACAATGAGGCAATGAATCCTGCATCATAGCAATGCTCCCACTCATGCTAGTTGTGCATGGGTTTTTGGTCTCACGGAACTCCTCCATTATTAACTTTATTTGCTAACATGTGAGTTCTTGTTTACCAAATGTAAGATGATGCTTGGGGGCAGAATTTGGGGTTGCATGGAAGCTATCACAACAGAAACAATAAGGGAGCTAAAGAACTTTTAAACAGAGGACTTCTAAGGGGCTTATCAGCAGTGGAAATGATCATAGCTCAAGTGAATTGTGTCTCAGGAGGATTATTTTGAAGAGTATGATATTAAATTACCTTGTTAAATACAAAATACACTTTTTCCACTTTAATATGAACTTTCCTCACAAATCACATGTACTACATGAAATTGATTCAATTGTTTCTCAGTAGAAATGTACATAACCTTTTTTGAGACATCCATGAGCATTATAACTAAATGAAAATGGCTTCTTGGTAATCTTTATATTTGGAAAAACTGTAAATATAAAATTTGAAATGCTCCCATCAACCTCTTATGAAATGTTTAATTTTTATGAAACTTGATATTCAGTTTCCTCATCATTTGTTTTGAATGTTTCTTTTTTCATCATGTTTAAAAAAATTTCTATTATTTTTTTTTTTTTTTTTCAATTAAAACTTTTATAACATTTTGAAATGATCTTTTCAGTTGAAATGGAAAATATTTATGGTTTAATTTTTAAATAGAATAAACCAAATATCTGAAGAGTGGAGTTATTTTTAATTATAAATTGCAAATATTCTATTTTCTATTTACTGAAGATTAATTTTATTGTGTGGTTATAATAAGTGTTCTGTAAAAACAGCAAAGTGTGTGTTTTCAAATTTCCACCTTTTTTTAATTCATGACCTCAATAGCTACTGATGAATCCATAACTTACATATTTTTATTGATGTTCCCTAGTTTGAAAATGACAAAAACAGCATGGCTATGTCTTGTAAAAAGGATGAGTGTTCATTTGCCCTTCTTACAAATCATTTAAAAAGGGCAATCCATTTTAGTAATTTAAATTGTATTTTTTCACCTTTAGCACAAAAGTTTGACTAGGAATAGTTTCATCCATATGGAAATCTAGCTTTTCATAAACCAAAAAAGTGCAATACTTGTTAAGGTTATGAAGAACTAAATAAGTTAAAAAGATGGGAGAAAAAAGTAGGCATGATTTATATTCATATACTAGAAACAAAGTGAGAAAAACACAAAGTAAAGAAATAAGTGGCGTCTTATAATTCTTCTTAAATCCTATTTTATTTATCTTGCCTTGTAAATTTCTAAGGGCTTAAATGCTGATTTGTAGAATCACATAAAAATAATGAATATAGAATATAGTTTTTACTCTCTTGACTATTTAAGGTAGACAAAGTACAATAATCATTTAAAAAATAGTTCCCTTCCCCACTGGTTTATTGTCAGATTTCAAAAATGTCTTTTTTTCATCATTATATATTTATAATTACGATAAATTAATATTTTGGACCATTATTGTCATAGTAATTTGATTAGACCAGATATGACATTCATCCATAACACCCTAATTGGAAATTTATACTTTTATATACATTTGAATTATTTACAATATTTTCCATTTTATTATAGATGGTAACTACTTAAATATCTCCTAAGTGTATTAGAAAACCTTCTTTTTTTTTTTTTAAAGAACTTCATAATGTTAGATGTTATCCATGTTGAATGAAGTTTCGACTTACTTTCCATTGAAAATTTCTGAGTTGAGTACACTTGAGAAGAACTGGTAGAGGTTAGACAAAAATAGAAGGAATACCAATCTGGACTTGAACTCCTTAAATAGAAAATATATTTGTTTAACAGAATGCTAAGCTTAGTTTTCATGTTTTGTTTTTTTAATTTAATTTTTTTTTTTTTTACTTATATATAGACTTGATCTCAATGCTGCTGAATCAGGCGTGCAGCACAAACCTTCTCAAACTGGACGCACTACATTGTCAAATGACCAACAACCCAACAAGGATACTTGTTCTTGTTAGGTAATATATCTTTGTTACTTAGCCTGTTTCAAATTTTGATAAAATCAATCTATTATTGCTTAATCAGTCTTTTATTTATCAAGTAAAATTAATTATTTGGCTCATTTTGGAAACTTTTATTTTCCCATTCACTATCTCTTATCTCAAAAAAATTACTGTCTGATTTTTGCAGAAATATAATGAATCGTCAATTTCTAACAGGGCTGTGGTTCAATACAAAATACTTTTTTCTGCATTTTGTTGAGTCCATGCTATTTTCTTCAAGATTTGTTATCTTTGATAAATCACTAATATTGTATTTTTATAAGCATGGTAGTTCTAGGTTATTTTTGTTTTTCTAAAATAAAAATAAAAAAGTTAATTAGTTTTATTATGGACAGAACTTTGTATAGGCCTACTTATTTTTTAAAATATGATACACGTTTATTTATTTAACCAGCAAAATCTTTAATTATTTAGTTAGAAAAAAATTAAATGAAGATTATTATAGTCTATAAGCATTTAATTGAAATAAAATGAATTTATAATGTTTTTAGTAAAATGCATTTACCTTTTATAAATTAAAATAAGTGATATCTATTAATTATAATTCTATAATTAACTCTAGTAAGTCTTTTGTCACTTCCTTCCTGTTACTGATAAGAAAAACTCATTTTAGGTTTTGTTTGATATGATTCAGAAGCCTTGGAGCTCTCTAATTCTCTCCCAGTATCTTTCCTTGTATATATGCTGAGCCTACCCACATATTGGTGGCAGTCACCCCTCCGCAAATATTGAAGTCAGATCCCAGTCACTTTACCCCTTCTAATACACACTGTTACCGGCGATAGTTCTATCTAAGAGTATTATTTAATTAATAGTGTTTATAATATATGCATTATATATTCATGCATACATATATAATGTATGTATTTTAAACAATATATTGTATAATTTTACATATAAATATGTATACAAAAGATTTTATAGTTGTTTGCTAATAATTATATTAGTGTGCAAAAAGTGCTTTGTTAAGTTAGATAATAAATACTAAAAATTCGTAGATAATGCTGTTTAAAATATA
>NW_027114634.1:781695-793639 GCF_000696795.3 Halyomorpha halys
TATATAAATTGTAAAAAGTGAACTGAGTAAGAGTTTTGTGGACTTGTTTCAACATAGCTACTCAGCATTATTTTAAATCATTCCATTAAGGTATTATTAGAAATATGTAGAAACAACCACAATACTTATTCAACACTTAATAACTTTTATCATTGTTATTATTATTTGTATATGTGATCAAATAAAAATTATAAGAAGTTATGTATTTTATTAATTTCCAGATTTATAGTTATTGTATTTCTTAAGATTTATTTTAATTTGGTATGGCTTTCAGAATAATAGTTATTAGTCATTATGAAATCTCCCCAGAATTTATTTTTTAGTTCTGTGCTCGTCTAACCAAATGTATTAATTGTGATTAAAAAATAGACCTATTTAAAATTATGAATGGGCATTATTATATTATTTTCTATTTATTTAAGTTTTTGTGCTCATCTATTTTATTTGAAATTCAAGAACCTGAAAAAACAATTTTACATCAGATGCATTTCTGTCAGTTAATCTTCTGATGGAATAACTGATTATAATATTTTTACCATTAATTCCTATTTAGATCTTCAAACAATTGAAAATTTAAGAACTAAACTTAGAAATTATAATGAGAAACATGGTTATGTTTTAATAAACAATTAAGTTTTTCATTAGTTCTTGAGTTTTGAAGCTAATTACTTTTGGGTAAAAAAAGTTCTCTCCTAAAGTAATTTTGAATAAACATATTTCATATTTTTTATTTCTCATTATTATTTTTATTGATTGGATTTTACTAATCAATCAATTAAAAATATAGCTAAAGCTACAGTTATTATACAAATACAATATTATTGTTACTCAAGATAAGTCTAATCATTTTAATTAATATTGTATTGCGTTTTATATACCATCTAATAAAATGTGCTTCAATTTCATTGTTTGTGGAACTTTGAAACATTCTGACTGTGTTTATTTTCCTTTTTGCTTCTAACTTAATGCCAACTACTATAATGGACCTAATTCTCAGAAACAGTCCTTGACCACCTTGAAGTGTAATGTTTTTACTTTTTATCTGCATGAGGTTTTCTCAAAGTTTGGCTTGGGAGAAAAAAATTGGCAAAGTATGTATGCTGATTAGACCACATTGGCAACCATTGTTCCAGTAACACTAATTCCTAACTTTTACTTACTGATATTATCTACTATCTACTTCCCATATTACTTACTGCTGTTTTTTGCAACTCATATTATTGATATTTTCTACTCTACATTTTCAGTGGCATCAGCTTTCTGAATAACTATCTCTGACAAAATTGTCTTTGACTATTATCTGCCTATGGGAATTAAGGTAACTGTTGTCTGACTGCCTAAGTTAATTGAAATAGAGACTAGGGTTTTAATTATATAAAGGGCATTGTAATCAGTCCTTTGGGAATCAGACTCTCTAAAACCAAACAAAAAAAATGTACAACGAAATTAGTTCACCAGCTCCTACAAGATAATTGTGGCCCGGACAGGCCACTCATCAAAAACGCATATTTTTTTCTCAGGGTACTCTAAACACAATAAGCGTTTATTACACTCAGTGGTTTGTTGAAAATTTCATATTGGCCTGATTGAAATAGGAAAGTAAAATGGAATGAATATTTTTTTTAGTTCATTCAAGTTCAGTTGGAAATGAAAAAAGATGCACCTAAAATGGAAAAAAAGTTGCATTTGAATCGCAAAAGGTTTCATATTTGAAACGGAAAATTTATTATTTAATTTACGGAAATACCGAAATGTAAAAGGTTGAAATTAATCTGGAAAAAATTTCAATTGACTTTGAGATTCCACAGATATTGGTTATCTCTCCATCATACACTTAAATGCTCTTAGCAACTCTCATGGAGAAATGTTAATTCTTTTAAATTTGAAGCTTAAACTTGAACTTTTACTATAGCTGTAAAACCGATTTAAGAATCAAGCTAAGCTATCCATCATTTAGAAAGGAGTATTACATACTCAGGAGGAGGGCAACATCTAAAATGTCGGAATAATTTAGACCGGATTTCAAACATCCTAGAAATTTTCGGAGTACTTATCAACTGAGTACATCCTGCCCTTAGCTGCCTCTGAATGAGCTGTTGAATTCCTTTTATTGTTAAATTATGTAAGTTTTACTTAAAAAAAGATTTGAAAACGTGATATAGTATATCAAATTATTTTATTTAATCTGAAGAAGATTTAATCCTACGTCGAGAAGATGTAATGCTCCCCAAGAAACAAATGAAAGTTAATACAAAATAAACGGTACCTGCTTGGCTATATATATTGACTATTGGCTATTAAGCTCTCCGATTAAAGTAAAAGGAATCAAAAGAGTAGTAAAACCATGGTCGACGTACTACTGCAGTGGCCACAGGAAGTTGCTCTAACATGCTTGAGAATAGACACTGCCCTCACCTGATCAGAAAACTTCCACCTCCAATGTGTCAATATTGTCAGTCCATTCTCACGATTAAACATATTTTTGAAGAATGTCCTCACTATTTACCAACAATAAACATAATAGGACTGTCCCCAAATTTATCTGAAGCTCTCACAGATGAGGAACTTTACTGTTTCCTGGAAATTTATTTTAAACTCCGTTAAAATACTCATTATAATCTTATTGTATTATTATAAATTATAATTTTTATTTCTTTATTGTATTTGTTCATTTTTTACTCTATTATCTGAAAAAATACTAATTAGTGGTCACTCTCAAATACTCAATAAAATCAATACAGGTAAGACTTAAATTTTGTGTATTACACAGTTGCGTAGTATTTCAGAATCTTTTTAGATACACGTTTTTCATTTTTTGTTAAGCTTCTCTTGTCTGTATAAATTAAAAATGGTTGATGGTCGTTCCATAGACCCAAAATCTTATAAGGCTAGGGAATAACTGATGACAAAACGTTAATTTTATGTCAACATTCCTTAACTACATTAAGGATTAAAACTACAAAAGAATTTAAAAAAATAAAATTGCTTCCTTTTAACCAAAGATAGGGAAGCTTTGTATTTTAGCAAGAAATGAAATTTTAATTATTAGTATAGTATCGTTTAATAACTAAATTTCCCTTCACGTTTCACATATTAATACTGACCCAGTTATACTAATCGACCACTAAGACAATGTTATTAAACTATACTCAGGCTCCATATTTTTTACTCCTATTACAAATCCTTGATTTAAGAAATATAGCGCCAAACAAGATGTGTGAAAGTGAATAGGAGGGAAAGAAGAAAGATGCTGTTAGAATGAGCTTGGAGGAAAGTATTGGAGTACAAAAGAAGGGGACTAAAAATACCAAAACTAGCGAACCGATATATTTATGTATAGTCCTGCCTAAAGAATGGAGGAATTTTTTTATGTGGCCCAAGAGAAGTAACCTCCTATTCCACAATAGCTTTTCCATTCACTTCAATCTTTATTATAACTACGGGATTTGTACAAAAATTAATAATAAAAAACTTTCAAGAGTTCTCATTTAATCACCAATGTTAATTACTCACTCAATCAATCAAATAAAACTAGGTTTTACTATATATATATTTTTTTTATTTCGTTACTTACGCTAAAAATATTGAAAATATAATCATATGTTAATTAAAACAATTTTAATATTGTACAAAAAACATGTTTACTCCAAAGAGGTTGAAGTGTTTTCAGATACTTCATAGATGTTTACCAGAATCTCTACTTCTTGATTTGAATAGTGTTTGTTGTGTATTCGAACAAACGTTGTCTTGATTATTTGTTTTTGTTTAGTGGCGTAAAACATCACTGGTCATCTACGGCATACGTTGTCTTAATTTTAATTATCGTTAAGATTAATTAAAGATAATTTCAATGAATGAGCGCTGTTATCATTTGAAGATAATTAAACTAAAATTTTGGAGATCTGTTTGTTTGCAAACATAGGAATTTTGCACATTTAAAAAAATCGCAACTGTGATTAATTCCAAAATGTCAGCTAGCAACAGGTTTAAACTGTTTATTGTGGTCTGTTCAGTCTACTTTGGATTAGTTCTTGGTTACAAACCAGTAATAATTGTTCATGGTGTCATGACAGGAAATGAAACGATGTTACCGATGGCACAAAGAATTCAAGAGGTATTACTTCATGCAGAAAACTAAATAAATACTTATGCTTATTTCCATTTTATATATGTCAAACTTTTTTTTTCACATTTGGTTTATTTCTTGACATTTCTTTGATGCTTATTTATTTGTAGATACATTCTTGAAACCTTTTATTTATAGGTGGTGGACAGTCAATTAGTAGGAAGATGGGTTCAATGAAATTATCAAATCTTATTTAATCATAAGATTTATGATAAGAAATATTTCTGATTCCATTTGAAAACCTATTTTTCTTGTTTTTTACTCCTTCAATTACCTCACCTATAGGTGCAAAACTTGGTTGAACTTGTACATAATTGACTTCTCAGCTGCCTATACTGTTTCTAATCTGTCATGACCTGATCCAAAAATCTTTTAACATCTATATTCTTGTGATTCAACCTAAAACCATTACCTTCTGCGACCTGAATCCCCTCACTCATGATAAAATTGTACCTGATCTTAAAACCGTAGTTTGAAATCCAACAGTTTTGTACTGTTCCATCAGCTCCATGATATACATTCTCACTACCTAATAATTTAATATACTTTATGCCAATGCCCTTTTTAAAGCCCCTAGCTTCTGTTATCGATTTGGACCTTGGATGTGTCGTGGAATTAAGGATCTCCAGAAGAGGTGTTAAGCTGAAGGCACTTTAGACGTATGAGGCTTATTCACTACCAAACGATTAGGGTCCTCAAATTATGATTCGGCAAGCTAAAGCTACCTACTTCTATGAAGCCATTTCATCATTTCCTGCTTCAAATTAAAAATTGTTATTTCTCTCCCTTTATGAACAATCTGGATCCACTCCTTTACAAGTCTTTCTATTTTCACTTGATAAATTATACTCATATTTTTTATCTACTTCCTACCACTTTGCCTCTCACCTCTTTTTTTTTCTTAGGACATGATCTAACGATGACAACTTTTATTTTTCCTTCACAGATTTTTTTTAATCTGCTATATTGATATTAATAATTGTAGTGGCCCTGGTGGTATCCCCAGTAATTGATAAAATTATGCCTTTCTTAAACCCTTCTGGTTCTTCTTTTCCTCCCTCCACAATTCAATATTTCCTACCTCTTGAAAAGAAAGGTTTGTTGATCCTATAAATAAATTCCAATCTTTCTGAACATTACCACCCAATCTCAATTCTTTCTAACTTTTCAGAACCCCTAGAAAGACTTATACAATTCCAAGTTACCAATTTCCTTCAAAAATCCAATGAACTTGATCTTCTGCAATCTGTTTTTAATTTGTCTATCCCATCCAGTATGTCATAATCAAAATATCAGTGATGTGCTGGGCACTGTTAATGATAAAAAATTAACTTCCCTTATACTCCTTGATGTTTCCAAAGCCTCTGATTCTAAAATCTGTTCCAAATAAAAATTATTATCCTTTTCCAACAGTTCTGTCTGTTTGTTTCAATCTTTCCTTTCAAAAATACTAAGTTGTATTCCAAATCAGCCTTGATCTTCTTATATTCTCAGGAGTAGTCCAATATATCTTTTCTTCTTTTCAACTCTTATATTAATGACCTTCATAAATCAATTCCTCATTGTTCCCCTCCCTCAAATGCTGTTAACTCCCAAATCTCTATCCATTTCCCTACCATATTAAAATTTCCTGATGGTTAATTTCTACCCTCAAACTATTTCATCAGTTCTGCCATCTCTTACCCAAACCTACTTATTATAGACTCTTAGATTTCTCCCTCATCTTGATTGCATTTATGATACCGCCCTCATCACTATTGAATTGTGCCTGTTGGGAAATAATTCAAGAGAATTTTGAATTGTTTTTTAAGATTTGTTAATAGGACTCCACGATGTTAGTGTGGTTCTTTCTCTCCTGTAGTAGACAGTTTTTCTTTAGCACATTTCTTTGTCATATATGTCATAGCTATGTACATCCTTGATTTGTTTTTTGTTTTTTTTAATAAAGTAGAGAAAGAACTTTATTTTGGGACTAGATTTCCTCATAATGACAATAAAAAAAAAGTGGCCAAAAACTAACAATAAAAATGTATCATTGTGATAGAATTGAAGAAAAAAAAGTTAAATAATGAATTAATCCTTAATTAATATTTACTAACATTTTATTTACTTATATGAATGTATACACATCCATAAACATAGTAAATGTAATGTAATATAAACATGAACACCTATGAGTAAGTAGAAGTTAAAAGGTGAATACTAAAGCCATTATTCCTTTCTAATCAAAATTTTAATTAATTATAATAATATTAATTAAAGAGCTTCTTTTTATGATGTTAGAAGGTATTGGAAAAGTAGATATTTAAATTAAGTTAAGGAAAAAGAAAAGGGTGGAGGGGAAGAGTCACTTTCATTAATTAAATTTCAGTCTACAACTGAGAGGCCACCTTATAACAGTCTTATAAAATGTAAGGGTATTTATTTTTTTTTCTATTATTTTTTTTTCTTCTTGATGTTATCTTTGTGCCAGTAAATCTTTTGATTTTAAAAACTGAAACACCAATTTTATTATTTTATCATCATCTCTAAGTTTTTGAAATTTTCAAGTTTAAACCTAAGCTATTAAGGTATGACGTGAAATATGGACATTCTTGGGAGATGTGGCCAACTGTTAAATTATCGTTACAATATTGACATCTCGTATGCATTTGTTTTGTGATAAGAGTGCGTGAGCCTCATGTGAACTATTCTGAGCCTAGTCAGTACGACCTCCTCACTACAGCATTTATGGCTGGAGGTATCCCAGGGCTTGACGTCATTTTTAGTTTACTCCTTGGGCTTTCATTCTACAAAGATTGTACTCTATCTATTAAACGGGTGTAGTTAACAACCATAGCAGCAATTATTGTAACCATCGTGATGGTGAAAACTATATGGCTGTTGCTGTCATGATAGTATCTATCGTCATGACAGTATTATCACACTAAGTTAGGTATGATAGTTGAGAGAACATGTAGCAGCAGTGAAGCTACTGTCACATCTAAACCTGTTTTTGACTGTCCATCATTTAAGATCAGATTTTTATCTTAGTTTTTCAGAGTAATTAATAGTAAATACTAGATTTTATCTTAATTCATCATTACAATAGATTTAAATTCTTTTTTCTACAGCTTCATCCTGGCACCAAAGTATTTGTGACTGACAGATTTGGTGGATGGTCAAGTTTAAGACCAATGTGGCATCAAGTAATGGAAATTGGTTCAGATATACTCCAGTTTATGGCTTTTCATCCAGATGGCGTTCATTTGATAGGTATACTAACTATTGTTAATTTTTAAAATATGATGATTTTTTAATTTTTTCACATTTTTGGTAGTGTTAGACAATAAAGACAGTAGCTTGTTACTGTGTTACTACAACTAGGTAGTTGTGCAAACATAAGAGTATCTCTTAAAACAAAGTAATATATGTTTTCGAATGAACTAAACTAATTAAAAAATGGACTATCTCAATTATTATTATTGACACATTCTATACTTATATGACCAACTATCCTTTATTTCTTACAACCTTATGGTTTTTAAGAGTGGGTCCACTACTTCTTTACTATTTATTTATCCACAATAAATTGAGAACAGTTCTTTTGGAAAAAAAAAAGTCAATTGCCTTTCAGACATTAAGCCTGTATCAATAGTTTATTTCAACAAGAATTTTTAATATCATAAAACTGGCATGTTGTCATGTGTAGTACGAGGGTGGTTTGAAAAGTTCTCGGAATGTACCAGAAAGAAGTGTTTTACCTCGGTGGAACTCCTTATATTTTTCAACATAGTCTTTCTGCAGACTAATGCATTTGGTCCAGTGATGTTCCAATGCCTTGATCCATCTAAAAAATGAGATTCCTCCAGGCCTGCAAAATACCTCTCCAATTCGGCTGTCAGTTCTTCCATTGTAGGGAATATCCTTCCATCTAGGAAAATTTTCAGCTTAGGGAAGAGATGAAATTCTGATGGTGCCGAATCAGGTGGATGTGGCAACAATTTGTACCTCAGTTCATGAAGTTTTGCCATGGCAATAGCACTTGTGTGCAGGCAGGCGTTGTCCTGATGAAAGATGATTTTTTTTCTTGCCAAACCAGGCCTTTTTTCACGTATCTTTTCCTGTAGTTGGTCTAGGAGACTTTTGTAGTATTGCCAGTGCCATATCAATGTTTTGGCCAGTAGGAAGATAATCTATCAGCAGAATGCCTTTTGCATCCCAGAAAACTGAGGCATGGCCTTTCCGGCTGAACGTACTGCCTTTGCTTTCTTTGGTGTTGGTGACTCAGCATGTTTCCACTGCTTTGACTGCTGTTTTGTCTCTGGGGTATAGTATTGGACCCATGTTTCATCTGTATTCACAAACCGGCGCAAAAAATCTTGTTGGTTGCGCTAAAAATGGTCCTGATTGAAAGCTGCAGAACCCATCTTGTGGATAATTTTTTCATTCCCAATTCTTTGGTTGAAATGTTATTTATATACCCATTCAGATGACATCCCTACAGCTTCAGCAATCTCATGCACTTTCAATCAACGAGTCTCCAAGACCTTTTTATGCACTTTTGCGATAAATTCTGGGGTTGTAACACTTTTTGGGCGTCCACTATGCGGATCATCATCTAAGCTCTCCCTACCAAATTTAAACTCGCTTTTCCACTTGGCAACAGTTGAATATGAAGGAGCAGAGCCCCCAGTGTGTTCTGAAAGTCGGCATGAATTTCCTTTTCTTTCATACCTTTCTTTACAAAATACTTAATCACTGTTCGAATTTAAGTTTTTTACATTGTCACAAATCACAACGCCTTAAACAACAACAAAGAGTCGTCACTACCACTCATGTTCACTCACAAAGGATGTGTGATTACTGCACAGGAACCTTGTTGCTCTAGCACTGACATCTAGTGGTGATTCTGAAAACTTTTCAAATCATACTCGTACTTTTTGTTGTTCTAAAACGTACCCTGCATATGCTTGCCAATTTGATGAAATTCAAAACTTGTGTTAGAATAAGCCTTATGATTCATAGTCTGAAATAACTACTGTTCTACAGATATTCTTTCACATTCTAAATCAATACTTCATCTCCCTTTAAGTAATATTAATTTTACTACATTTATTTCAATTTTATTTTAATATTTTAAGTAAAAAATATGTACAGGTTAAATCTTTTAAATGCCTATGAAAACTACTTCTATTTTGCAATATTGATGTCAATGTAAGCAAAATAGATGATATATTTTTCATCAGTATAAAAAAAAAAAAAAATTGCCTAATAATTTTAAAGTAGATGACACTAATAACCATGTGGTCAAAAATGTCCTCTTAGGCATTAAATTGGACAGGCACTTAAAACTTGGGAACCACTGTAGGTGGAAACTGAATTCTGTAAGAAATATACATACAAACTATATACTAAACTATAGCACCTACTCAGAATACCCAATTTGAGTATTTGGCTAAAGATTCTTATTCATACAACTATTAGGGCAGCACTTATATATGAAGCACCACTGCTGATAATATTTTCCTAAACACGGTTAAGATGTTATAAAAATTTCAAAATGGAATATTACCTAAAATAGAATTTAATACATTTTTTTGTATGTATTGATCTTCTTAAACAAAATTTAATATCCTTCAATAAGTAAGTTTATTATCTATAGATGCAATGCATTTTATGAATTATTGACATATCAAACGAACTACATACTGTTCAAAAGTTATCACCGACCTGAATTGCAATCACTTATGAATTATTTTAGAATGGAGTACAGCTGTTACTTGGACTGATAAATCTGTTTGGGGAACCCAGCATCATGGCTTTAGTTAATAGAGCAAGAATAAGATGGCTAGGACATGTTCAGAAGATGCCCAATGAAAGGATATGAAAAAAGAGGGTTTATGGCAAACCAGATGGAAAACAGAAAACAGAATGTCCCCGGATCAGATGGCTCTACGATGTGGAGGAGGAATGTGAAGCTCTTGAAGGTTGGCAGATGGAAGGAGAAAGCAAGAGACCGTGTAGACTGGTTGGCTGTGCTGGAGGAGGATTGGAAGCTCTTGAAGGTTGGCAGATGGAAGGAGAAAGCAAGAGACCGTGTAGACTGGTTGGCTGTTGTGGAGGAGGTCCGGGTTCTTGCAGGAAAATAATAATAACAGCTGTTCCTGACATTCGTAGTTAATAAACTTTTGACATTGGCATTCATGTGAAAAAGCTGAATAAAGGCTTTAGAGCAACTTATCAATTATCAAGTTACAAGCAAGGCTCTTAGTGATTTGTGAGTTCAATTTTGGCTATGAGTGTTCCATATTGAGTCACAGTCAGCTGTGCAGGAATGTAGAGGAAACAAGATAGCATTCTTCCACCTTTCAGGTTTATATTGACCATAAGCCTTCTCAAAAACACTGTATTTAGATAAGTTGTTTTTATTAGATTTATCAAAATTTTGTGAGCAATTTTTATCATATTAGGATCAGGAATACATTAAAAGTATTAAGATCACATTTTTTATTTGAAAGCATTACCATAAAAATGTTATCCATTCGATCTAATTAAGTCATTTAGTTTTTGAACAATCTAATAACCTCAAATGAGTTGTAAATAGTTGATCGTAGATTAATATTTTGAGGAGAAGATGGTCGGGTGGTGCGGTCAGCAAAAATTCACAACTAAACTTAACAACAAGAAATGACTTTTAACGAAATTCAGGTCAAAATGTCAGCACAAATAAATAAGTTTCATTTATTTGTTTATTTTTGCTCCCTGACCACATTTCCTCAGAAAAACTTCAAATGCTTGAAATTACTGAAATTGATCTGTAGTATTTAAAAAAAAAAACTATGGCATCAAAAGGGCATTTATATAGGTTATATATGTAATTTTTAACATATGAATGTAATCATTTGTTAATAATAAAAGGAGGATGATATAAAAAGTGAAGAACAAAAACTGTTATTAGAAAAATACACAGCATGTTCAAAACTTGATCTTTTTTTTTTTTCTCGAGAAGTTTTCATTATTTTAATCTGAAACTTAGCAGATCTTGTAATTATAGTAAATGAAATTTCTTTTTGCAGTGAAGTCTCTTTGTAAACTCTTCCAGTTCTTCTTCACCAAACTTGACTCTGGAATCTCTAATGAAAAGAAATATTTTCATTGAAGGAATCTTTCAGAAAAGATTTTATCTTCCCAAGCTTTCTGATCTGGTTTGTTCTGACAACATGTCACCAAAAACTCCATACAATTTTTTTTTTTTTTTGACAGTGTATGTAAACGGTTCAGGAAATTATACACATTTAAAGAATTCATCACCATAATTGAAGCACTTATACCTTCATCATGATAAGAATATTACTCTGGGCCAGCCATGGCATTGAGAATTGAAGTGCTCATAGCAAGTA
Source organism: Halyomorpha halys (assembly GCF_000696795.3). NCBI lineage: Eukaryota > Metazoa > Arthropoda > Insecta > Hemiptera > Pentatomidae > Halyomorpha > Halyomorpha halys. Next base: position 793,204 of record NW_027114634.1, read on the forward strand.
GAACATTATTAAAATATTCCAATATAAATAATTCATCATATCTTACAGAAACAAATATTTTCTGAGGCCCACTATAATATAAAATGTACAGTGGTATTTGGAAAACATTTTATTTAAGTGGGACTTAAAAATTAACTGTTTGAAACTAATGTTTCTTGGTGTTTTTCATGACTAACAGGTCTTTCAATGTTCACATTGAGGCACATGTTCTCGCTGAGTACAGCTGTATCTCTTATCGAAATATGTGGTCAAGTACCATTAGGAACAATATGGGGGTTTGGATATATCTCATATCAATCACACCAGTATTTATATTGAAAGGTCCCGACTGCAATACTTCGAAATAAGTTTGTTTTTTTCATGCGATAAATGTATATTTTCAGTTTTATGTCTGTCAGTCCCAGGAGCCAGTGGACAGCAAGGAGAAGTTGGGTCC
>NW_027114634.1:794769-813223 GCF_000696795.3 Halyomorpha halys
TAATGTATTTAGGCAGCATAGATGAATAAATAAAGTATTTCTCTCTCTCTACATATCTGATAGTTTGGATCTTAATTTTAAATTATTGTTAATAATTCACGTAAGGTTTGAAATATTTGATCAGTCCTGAATTTCAAATTCTTCAGTAATCAAATTTCATCCAGCCTTTAACAGCTCTCCAGCTACAGTTCTCCGGTTGTTGATGAATGAATGTTCTCCTAGAAACTATTTACTGTATACTCCATAATATGTGATTCTCAGTAGATTGGAATTTATGTTAGCTGCCCTGATGATGCCCAAGTTGATGAAACTTTGATAGTTTTCTAGTTTATCGGTACTTTAGAGACTCAAAGCTTCATGTTTGGAATATTCCAATTATATCCCAACAATTAATTCATGTATGTTTTTACCTTTTTGCTCTTAGTATTAAGATAAATCAAGCTTTTTGATAAACATATGGATAGTGAGTTGAATATCTTTTCAATATATTTTACATTCATGAAGATTATTATTTTATATTATTATTTTAATACATTGAAGAAGACCGATATCATTAGGTTAGAAATTGTGCATGTGGCCATTGAGAAGTGACCTTTGTTTACAGACTTTGGAAATAATTACCTCCTGCTTTTACTACCAGTGACTTATGGTTTCTCCTAATCATTTGGTTTCTCCAAAGGTAAGAAATTCAAAACTATTTCAGATCTAGGTTCTTTTCAATTACATATATATATATTTTTTTTTAAATCACATTTATTTTCCAAAAGGATTGGAGTCAAGTCATAAGAACATGTATTTTAATATATGTTATGAATGGTAAACATTTTTTAAACCTTGACTGCACTTTGATGATAATTTTGCTGAGTTTATTATATATACTTTTAAAAAAGTAAATCATAGATATGAGTAAATGTTTAAGTAATATTACTAACTTTTCTTCATTTTCTTATTTTTCCTTCTCATTGATATGGTAAGACCCACTGCTGGATCTTGGTCCAATATTTGTAATCATCATCCTCATGCTCTCTGATTTCAATACTTCATCATTCCATAACCAACTTTGGGTGTCTTGTTGGTTGAGTTGAAAATAACTTGTGTGTCAACACACCAAAACTAATACCAGCCCATTATTAAATCCTTAAAAATCCCACTTATTAAGGTTTTAAGGGGAGTGAAAGGGATAAATAAATATATATTCTGAGTTTTTATTCATATCTTGTAAACTGAGGATTTTTATGAAATTTTATTCTAGGTAAAATAGAAGAATATTAAATTTTCTACCAAAGTGTTTGTATGACTTTTTCCCAACACAGTAATTTTTGAGATATGGAATAGAGAAATTAAGCTGAAATTTGGCACATTTTTTGTTATAACATAACAAAAGGTCTTTCATCATAACCAGACACTCCGAATAGCAATAGCCCTAAAGAGTGTGTGAACACATATATTTAACAAGATTTGATGTGGTGAAGAAGTGCGTTATTGTTACACCTTGATTGGTTGTTCATTTGACTTAGATGTATCTTTAAAGAATAATAAATTATTGAAAGTGGAGTCTTCGCTAAGTCTTAATATTCTATTAATGTAAGTGAAACCACTATGCATCTAACTCCAATCTAAATTTGTCAAAGTGACCAAGTCAGAGGTCAGGTTGGAGTGGGTTAAAGGAAACACTGCATTCTTTGGAACCATATCAGTCATCATCAGTTGTGACCCTTCCATTAATCGATTTGTCTCCCACTTACTTGTTTATCATCCATACCGCTCTCCTCTTGGCAATTGAAAAGGATCTGAAATATGGACAAACTTGTAATGTAAATATAGAAATATTAGAATAACTTTTGATGAACTGTTATAATCTAATGCTCTTAAAATGGTTGCAAATGTCTCACCTGGAAGCCCACTGACATCACTTGCTATTCGCCTTGGAGGTTTCCACTTTCCCCCCCAATCATCAAGTAAAATTGTTTGTGCAAACTTACTAGAATGAAATTAGTAGAATATCTTTTTGTTTTATTTGAAGAAGATGGTCAGGGCTGTGATCAAGAAGAATAACAATAGTTCTCAACTGTTTATTGATTACTGACTTTTTGACCCACAGTGTAGGCCTTCATCACGACTGTTTTAATTGTGGGTCAAAATGTCAGCAATCAATAAATAGTTGAAAACTGTTGTTCTTAACCAGAGTCTTGACCATTTACCTCAAATTAACATTCGGTCAATCATCTATATGATTCAAAAACTTTGTGTATTTAGTTTAGAAGTTCTTAATTTTATACAGATAATCAATTAGCAATGACTAAATAGAATAGAATAACTGAGAGGCTGCCAAGTATCACCAACTTTTTCTATGTGGTAGCATATCTGAAACTATGAATTTAATTCTGTGAGAAGTTTCTAAATTTTCAATGAGAAAATTATACCTATAATGATATTTTTCTTAATAGAAGGTAATGTATTGTATTATGTATAATCGTTATGGTTTTGAATAATCTCTTCCTTATAACTTTCGTTTATTAATGATACATTATTTTTCAAAGTTTGGGTTATTTCCCTGTCATCAGGACTTGTCTGATTTACTGAATAATAATTGATAATTATTTATATCTAATATTTTACACTGTGAGCAATTAAAGACATAATATTGTGTAATATATTTTGTTACCTTTTGTATTGTTCTTCATATTGTTTCTATGTTTCCATCTTATCCTTATACTTATTAAAAGTGAAAATAAAAGTTTCAAAAATTTTATTGATTGTCAAGTTGAAATGTTTACTGGGTAACCCGGTATATTTTATCAATTGTTGAAATTACATTACAAGTATAGACCAATATGGTCCTTGGCCTCCTCAGTAATCTTTTGCCAAAAATAAATCTTGTGCAGTTGCTTATCAGTTTTGATCAAATTGCATCACCTTTTCTAGAATCAGATCCATCTCTCTGTCTAACTCCTCTTGTGGAAACAAACTCTGGGGATAAGCCTGACTATCCTCAATGTACCTAGCATCATCCATAGTCATCTTAATCAGTTAATAAGTTTCAGAGGGGTTTGTTGTCACATAATTTATTATTGGCATATAATTTAGGCCTCTTAATTCTGTCAAAGGCAATAAAGCCGGATGTCTACAAACAGATATTGGTCCATCATCCTCTACTTTTTAGATTTCTCTAGTATTATGTATATGTCATTGTGTTTTATTATGTATATGGCCATGGAAAACAAAATAACAGCTGAGTGTTCTTTTGTCTCTAAAATTGCTGCACAGCCAGTAGAACAAATTTAGAGCATTCCCATCAGTAATGTCAATTTCCTCTCAATATCTACTATCCTAGATACTCCATAAGCTTTTTGGTAATTTCTTGAAGCTCAACAGATAAAAGAAAGGAGTAGAAAAAACCCAACTGGAAAGTCCCGAGCTCACACAAGCAATCCTGAAAAACTGGATAGTGAAGCTGTCAAAAACAAAAAAGAAAATAGGCCTAGTGGAAAAAAAGAAGAGAGAAATGAAAAGGAAAGTTATAATTTTACTGTTGTATATTTGAAATACAAAACATAGAACTAGAAGATGTGCCCAAGCTTCTAATCTTATCAACAGCTGAGGGCACATCTTGAATAAAAGATTATCTGTCAGTTAGAGTTTATTTTTCTTTATATAATGTAGAATAACTCAGCAGGATAACATAATTCATTAAAATATTTATTTATTATTCTATTACTATTGTTCAAATTGTAAATATTTGCTAAATATACACTTTTCTGTTTATAAACATTATTTCTATCTCTTAGTTGTTATTATTGCCTAGTGAAAGATATAACATCCACATGTAAAATGTTTTGTAAATATAGAAATAAAAACTGGTACTCATAATATAATATTTAAAACGAAGAGTTTATATTTGGCCGTAGGCTCAATTTGTATACTGTCAGTATCAATAACAACAACAGAAATAATTGAAACTTATTTCATTTGAGCCTCCATTTCGGTGTAAATGTCAGGCCTTTATCAGAATTGATTCAGTAGATTCTCCACTACAAGGGAATATTTAAAACATAGATAACTGATGCAGAGATAAGTGAAGATGTTATTTTATGCATTTAAATAAGGGCTAACTTAATTACAAAAAACTGGAAAATTCATAGAGTGAAAAGTTGTAAATAAAAAACGTTTTCTTTACTAAATTTATTTAATTAAACTCTAATTATTTATATATGAATATTTTTAGTAATTAATACAAGTTTTACAAATAATGTTTTTACCATTCTAAAAAAATAATTTTTATTTTTAATCTTCCAATTTTTAACCTGCTTAACTTAAGAATGAACCTATGTTTCAAAGTGGCAAGATAGAAAGTTTTTGCTACTACGCAGTTGAGAATTTTTTGTGGTAATTATTTGAAGAGAGTGTATATGACTATGCAAACAATAAAGTTGTGAAACGTCATCAAAAGATGTATTATTACAAAGTAATTATTGACTGATCCTCAAGACCCACCAAAACACAAATGTATACATACAACAGTCGAGAAAAAAGTATTATTTATATTGTTTATGTTTAGTACTTAATGGTATATTTGTTATTCAAAATTAATTATTAATATGTTGTTAGCCTTGATACACTGCCCATAAAAATTTTAAAACTATCCAGGACCTTAAAAATTGGGTGTCTAGTGCTAATAGTTTTTACAATTTATGTACAAAACTTATTTATTGATGGAGTGTTTTACTGTTGGCTTCTCTGTAAGTTTGGTTTGTTCATTTTGTTTCCCTCCTCTTTCTTTGTGTTATCTGTTAGTTGCCTTTAGTTACAGCCTTTTTTTATTTTTTTAGTGTTTTCTTGTTAGCGATATTTAAAGATTACATTATAGCTGATTCAAGTGAACTAATAGAGTTTTTATGGATTGAGATATGCTTATCATTTTTTAAAATTAGAATGCTTTAAACTTGCACATAATAAGTCTTATTATCTTTGTTAAATTTAACATCTTTCAAGTTATTAAATACTTCTCTGGTTATGAAACATTAAATATTGTCTTTTAGTTATAAATTATAATTCCGATGGTGATCCCTTGATTGTAATGTTGTTTGATATTGAAGAATAAAATAATTATTTTCATAATAAACAATATAAAATAGTTGGTTTATCTTGCTTTCTGTTTTTATTTTCAGGATATTCTCAAGGTGGTTTGCTTTCCAGAGCAATTTTAGAATATTATCCTGATCACAATGTTAACACTTTTATTTCATTAAGTGCTCCTCAATGTGGTCAATATGGTAGTAAGTAATGAAAATTATGTAATCTAAAATATTTCTCAACAGACATTCATAGTTGGCATATTAATAATTATTTGAAAATTAGTATTTGTTTCCTTTTTATAGTATGAAAAGAATTGTAGTGTGATCTAAGCTTTAAAGAACTTAAAGATAGTAAAAAATACAAGTTTAATAGAAAAAAATGAGCTAAAATTAATTTAAAAAGGAGTATGAATTATTCCATAAAGAATAGAAACAGCTAATTAGAGAAAGTAAGTATTGAGAAAATTCAATAATATAACTTTAAATAATATTTTTGTTCTTATGGGTGATAGTCTTCCAATAATGGTGTTAAGTTTTTTAGAAAATGTATCAATTATGTGTAATTTGTGAGGTTGAAAATAGTTCAGAAATGGGTGTCTGGTTTTTTCATAGAGAATCTTTTAGATTAGGTTTTTTATATATTTCTAATGCCAGTCTTTAATGCACTCAAGAAGCTTAAAATTCTATCCAGATACACTATTGTCAAAAAAATCATGTATTTATCATTTGTTGGTATAAATTAATTTAGGGTCCCTAATTTAATTTAATTTAGGGCAATAAATTAATTTATCAAGGGTTCAATCTTGGTGAAACCATGACAATGGAAGTTTGTCGTATATTAGTCTATCAAATGCCCTTATATTCTTCCTGGATCTGCATTGAAAAAAATAATGGGAGGTGCAAATCAGTCTCAAAGGGTTTATGAGAGAGGGATTCAAATACATTGGACCATCACCTAACCACATTCATTTAAACTATTGTCATTAAGATTTAGTTTTAAGTTTGTAATTTTGTTTTAAGTATGTTAAGTTTAAACAAAAGAACAGTCTTTTTTTTTTTTTTAAATTCTAAATGGGTTAACTTTTGTTTACCAAATGTACTACAAATGTGATTTGTGGAAAGCTTTACTTTTACTGCTTCCGTTAAAATAAAAAGCAACTCGACGTCGTTGATTCCTGTGAGAGGCTTAAGGGGATCGGCCGCCATCTGTTTCAATTTACAGGTGATGATTTACAAGGTTCATACTTGCAGAATCTCAACAATTAATTTCATTGTGATTCCCAGGCCTGGGAATAATCTGAAACGAAGGAGATTGGGTGTCATTCACATTAAAGCCAAGAGATGCGGAAAGAATTTTTTTATTTCTGAACAGTTACTTTCAAAGCTGAAATAGGTAGATGTTTTTGCACTGAATAGTAGCTGGTCATGAAAATTTGATTCATAAAACAATACAAAGCATAAGAAATAGTGAAATTTCCACCAAGGAAATAAGGAACATGCCGAGAAATTGAGAACAGTGTAAGTCCTAATTGGATGCCTCTCTACGTTAATAAGGCACTATATGGTGACATGAAAAAATAAGAAATTGTGATGCAAGCCCATGTATCAGCATTAGTGGCGTAGCCAAATATCCATAGATCAAAGCTGATGCTCTACATTTTGTGAGATGAGCTTGGTATAGTATATTATGAAGCGATAAAACTATGAAAAAATCATGGAGGATTGCTATAACTGATGTATTTGAAGAAGAAACAGAATACGGGCAGTGTTTTGGTGCTAATTAATGTAGTTAATGATTAATTAACTTACTATATGCATGCATGATCTGAGATGATGATTTCACTGAACAGGTGGTCATAATAAATTTATCTATTAATAAACAGATGAAACAAGCTAAGAAAGGGTTCCTTTAAATATTGAATGTTCTCTCAAATTCTGTTATCAATTCATTATAACACCCTACACTTATTCTATCTCCTTACAAAATAGCTGCAGTTAACTATCTCTCAGTATAGATATTGAATTTTGATACCTAAACTTATATCTCTCTCATGCCTGTGCATCTAACAATCTGTGTGCCAACTTAAGATTATTGAAGGTTCATCTGGTTTTATGGATAATATTTAAGGTTAAAGTAGTGGTAAAAAATATGAAATCCTTTAAATGTTATTTCTTATCTTAATAAAATGTGTAAAAGCAGAATATATTGTTTTATATGATTTTTAAAAATATATAACTATAGAAAATAAAATAATAAAGGAAATAATTTTTGGTACAGTACCTCACCATGCTTCTTCATTTCTGCTATTTATTATCATGGCATGATTGTTGAATATTATTTTTTCCTCATAATTATGAATTTGTTACAGCAAAGTTTCTTCATATATTCTTTCCTACATTGGCATGTGAAACGGCTTATGAGCTCTTCTATTCATCTATTGGACAGCATACATCAGTTGGGAATTATTGGAATGATCCATACCATCAAAAACTTTTCTTCGAATACAGTGCCTTTCTTCCTTATGTCAACAACTTGGTTTCATCAGAGAGTAGCAAGTTATTTAAGAAAGGTTTTACAAAAATAAAAAAACTTGTTTTGATTGGTGGACCTGATGATTCTGTTATTACACCATGGCAGTCAAGGTATATAAACATTTGTTTTTAAAATTGAAAACATATTTATTTTTTACAACTTTCTCTGTGGAGAAATAACATAACATATATGGCTGTAAATGCGTAAGGTTGATGCTGAGAGTGTTTTTCAAATGACTATTAGGTGTGAGTGTAATTGTTTTGCGAGGTATTGAAAAAAATTCACAGTGTTTGATAATAAATTCCAAAAAAATGAAAACAAATAATATTCCTAAAAAAAAAATTATATTTTTAAAAAAAAATTGAGAGCTTGAATGACAGAATGACCAAAACAGGAACTAAGCTAGTGTTACCCCTTGCTGTTCATGAATCTGTTTATTGCTTCCCTTCTACCAAAGGGAAGGGAGCATTGTATTCATGCAGAAAATAAAAACTATTTATTTTATTTAACAACATATTTCCATTCTCATTTCATATCCCCTATTTCGAGAAACAAATTGTTTTCAGTATCTCTCTGTAGTTAGTTTATTTTTTTTAACAGTTCTAGTTTATCCTGACTTGTGAACAAGTTTGATATTCCACATTTATGTGAAATATCAAACAACCGCTAACTAAACTATTTACAATTTTTTGTTCTTCATTTTTGCAAATTGAATATTATGTTAACTCTTCTTATAGTTATGAACCTACATTTGCCAAAATGATTTTTATGATATTTAGGTATGCATAATAATGGTGTTCAGTTTCTATAAAAAATTCTAAGTACTATAAAAAAAAAGTATATATCTTCTTTCTTTTTCAGCCAGTTTGGTTGTTTTAACAACAATGGATCTGTCATTGAGATGAGGGATCAGCTATTTTATAGAAATGATTCATTTGGACTTTTAACAATGGACTCGCAAAAAAAAATTGACCTTGTTACATTAAGTGGCTTGGATCATTCAGACTGGCATACAAACATGACTGTTTTAGATAATTATATTATTCCGTATTTAGATTGAGTTGGAATCTAGCAAAGGGAAGGTGTTTCTTATATATAAGTCATGTAAATATAATAATTTAAATAAATTCTTAATAGAGTATATAAAATTTGTATTTTCCACCCTCAAACTGTTTCATTAATAAGTTGCCTCTTATATGAATATTAAATACTATTGTTCACATGTGCTAAAAACAAATAATAACACAAGGTATTCATATATCATAACTAATACCATTAAATATTTACACACTCTGTGTAAAGTTCAGAGGATCTCTGAACAATGCCCCTTCTCCACATTTTATGGACAAATAAGTTATATTTTGCTCTTAACTATTTATAGACTGCCATATTGTTATAGAAACTGGTATACATTTGTACCTTTTGTTATGTGCTGACTTATTTCTGAACAAAACCTCCCACAATTAGTGATTTTGATCCCTAGAAACTTTTAGACTCCACCATGTGGTTGGGGTGATAATCATTTTTTTTTTCTCAGAGTCTCATCCCATTCTTGCATGGCTCTTATGCTTTCTGAAATTTTGAGAATGGCAAATTCTGAATTCTAGATACACACAGATACATTTCAATTTCCTGCTTTCAGTTAAAGAGTTTTTAGTTCAGCTTTCAATATACTTCTGTTCATGTATATTACAAACAGTGATAAGCTTACGTTATCCCCTTGCCTAACTTCAGTTTCCATTTCAAATCTATATGATTTTTGCAGTTTAGTCTGAATATCCCATCAACTTTTTGATATAGGCTAATTGATGTAGTTCAATTGATGGGAACTTTTTAATCTTCTAATGCCTTTTTGATTACTCCACTGAAGAACCTTTCTTATGGATTGGGATGATGATGTTATTTACCCAGTCGGTAGGGATATCTTTCCTTTGAATTTCCAGCTCTGAGTCCTCGATAAGATCATCCTTTTCAACAGGTTGTCGTACTAGAGTTCCTTCATTTCCCTTATTTTCCCACCACAAACTTCTTACTAAAAAAATATGTACCCTATCTTTCAAAACTTTAACTTGTTCAGTAATCACCTGTCTAGCACTATTCTTAATACTTCTTACCTGCATTTCATACTAACCACGTAATCCCTTCATAGTGCTCCAAAACTTCCTTTTATCCTCAACATTAAACCTCTTCAAATTCTTACCAAATTCATCCCCATTTTTTTCATTAGCCATCTTCACTGCTTACTTTTCCTCATTTCTTTAATTCTTTGTTACTAATAATTATTGTTTAATTTATAATTTAACAATCTTAAGTTTTGTTGGTCTATAAGTATTTCTTCCATGCTTAGTTACTTCTACTAAACAAAAGTATACTTTAGGGGAAGATATCTTAAAAATTCGGCATTTAAGCACTGTCAAACTATTTTGATGAGAATAAAAACTATCTAATGACAAATACCACTTAATTTTATATTGATTTTTCAGAGTTCCTTGTTTTGAGAAAACCCTAAAAAAAGTGTGAACTCATTACATAAAGTGGCACACACTGTTAGTCCAATTTTATTGAAAAAGTTGCTGTCATATCCCAGGCATATATCCACAAACAAAACATCCGACACATAAATATATTTTTAATCCAAAATTTTCTATTATTTTTCGACAAAAATAAAATTCAACACTTCTGTTATCAGAAAGATTCTCCTCGGCTATCGGTTTTCTCAAAAAGATAACAATTGACAAATCCGAAAAACAATCACCCACCATGGACCTTCCAACGTCCTAAAACTATTATAGACCTGTCCAAGTACTCGAAAAATAATACCGAACCAGTTTAATATAAAGCCCACTTTTCTCGTCTAATTCAAAATATGCCCAAATCCTTTATAATCTATACCGACGGATCAAAATCAGACCAATCAGCATCATCATCCTTTGTAACTAATGACTCAACTTTCAAAATTAAACTCCACAAACTATGCAACATATTCACTGCCGAACTAAATTCAATAGCAGCAGCACTCACTTCTTTGAACCACACCAACATAACAATAATTACAGACTCATTAAGCTCGATAAAAGGTTTAGAATGTTTGTAACCAGAGCATCCGAAAATTTCTTGCATACATTTTCACTTAAAAACTACACAATATGGGTATGTCAATTACATTTATATGGGTTCCAAGCCATGTAGGAATCGTAGGGAATGAACTAGCCGATCACGCTGCAAGAGAAGCACTCACGCTTCCGGGACGGGGTAAAGCAATTTTAATTCCATTAGAGATGAACAGGCCTCTTGGAAAGGAAGTCAAAGATAAATGGTAATCTTTGTGGAATAAGAGCCCAATGAGAATATTAATAAGGATTTCAAGCCATGGGGTACCTCAGTCGCAAATGCCATAGAGAGGAGGTACTGACTAGGCTTAGAATAGGTCACACAAGGCTCACCCACTCCTATCTTATTTCAAAAGAAACGCCTCCGAACTGCCAGTATTGCAATAACAATTTAACAATAAGCCATATTTTCGAACGATGCCCACCACACCTCAATAGTTTAGGAGTAAACCAACACATCTCAAAAACCCTTAGAGACGATGATACAACAATAGAATTAGTGTTTCAGTTTTTAAAATCATAACAATTACTGACAAAAATATAACATTAAACAGAAGAAAGGAAAATAATAATAATAAAATAATAGATAATCAAATTAAAGGATGGATGAATAAGCCATATTTTTGAACAATGCCCACCACCACACCTCAATAGTTTAGGACTAAACCAACACATCTCAAAAAACCTTAGAGACGATGATACAACAATAGAATTAGTGTTTCAGTTTTTAAAATCACAACATTTACTGACAAAAATATAACATTAAACGGAAGAAAGGAAAATAATAATAATAAAATAATAGATAATCAAATTAAAGGATGGATGGAATTAAGTGAATATAGGCAAAATTAAATAAAATATAAATGGTGTTGATGACGAATGAAGTTTGACGCCACTAAACAAAAACAATATCCCAGGCATATACCCACCTAAACCACAGGCATATGCAATCCAAAACACTCAAACATTTTTTGTTTTTGCTTGTTTGTTGTTTGAGTTAGGCTTCTCACACACTAACCAGACCATTTTGGGAGTCTTGAACTGAGGGACCTCAAAATATATATTTCAGTCGAAAACTTAAATTCAAAATTATTTATACAATATTTGTATTTTACTGGATTTTCACAGGAGTTCTTTCCAACAGAAATATTAGAAATTAGGAGTTATTTAGATATCAAACCATAAGATTAGGATAATTAGTTAGATCCTGATATAGTTTTGAAAATGTAGAAAGTGAGGAGTCATGACATTAGGTCAAAATATGGTTGGTTACTTAGTATGGTGATGGACTTAGTTGTGAAGAACAACCTTCTGACTTTAAGAAAAATATAAATAGGATAAATGCCAAACTTGCAATTAGAGACTCATTCCATCAACGGTTCTTTCTCTTCAGTTTATGTGGGAAATGATTGTACTCTTTTTATGAAAAATTTGGTTCAAGAAAAAAAGTTTATTTCTGTCTTCCTTATAAATTTTAACAGACATCAATGTCTTTAACTACTGACTGAGAATTCCACTTGTCAAAGCTATTCTAACAGTGAATATTAAAAGAAAACTGAATATTTATTTCTCCATTGGCCATCCTGGTCACTCCTTAGCCCTTAAGAATTTTCATTGAGACTAGGGAGTGACAAATCCACCATTTTTCCTTTAAGCACTAAATATAAGCTTAACCATCACCAAAGAAAGCTCATATGGAAACAGGTTCCGAAATACTATGTAATATGAAAAACTTAGGTCTTATATATTGATTTTTCTAACCACCAATAAAATTATTAACTTTCTTTTTTTTAAGTCCTCTATTGAGGAAATACAGCCTTAGAGAGGGAATGTCAAAATTCATTTCTCGGGGTGCACACTGACTACAAACTCAAATAGTATAAAAAAAAAAAAAAAATTAGCAAACGGATGTCCTAATCCATATCTTTGCCTGAGTTTCCCGTAGCGAATGCTAGAAATACTTCTACACTTGCTGGAACATCAACGCAAGTCTCGCTTTTACATTCGAAGACTGGTACCAATGAGGAAACGCAAAATAAGAGCAAATGATTCAACTTTGACACAATTCTCTATTTTAAAATCATTTTTCCGCAGATGAAATAAAAAAAAGTAAATATGTTATTATGATACTGATGTGGTGTTGGACCCTTACAGTGTCGGTCCTAGTCGCACTATCAATAAGATAATGAGGCATGTCAGTCTCATTATCTTATCGATGCACTACCGAGGCTCAATATCAATGACGCAGCTTCTGGAAAATAACGCCCAACAGATTAGTCTGAGTAAAGCTACGGGGTTACAGCCGGGCCTTCGAGAGTTTGTCTCAACCGACTGGAAGAAAACACGTTCGCTGCCCCTCTATGGCTTTATGCCGACTGATCTGAAGAGCCCTCTATACCTTAGTGGAAGATCTTTCGCCGGCGAGGACTTTTCGGCTCAGGTCCGAACTATTTGGAGGTAAATCAAGGCTCTGTAATGATGGCAATACTGTTTATCGTTTTTAGGGACACTCAGGCATCCGAAAGCAATGGTAGCACCCTAAACAGACGACATTGGAATATACGCTTCCAGATTCAGTCCTAGACGCACCCTCAATCTCGCTCATGAAACATCAGGCTCCATCGTTAATTTGCTCGGGGGTACGGTATCAAAGTAAGTTAACCCGGCGAAGAAGCCATCGTCATGTCTTTTCAGTAGGATAGAAAAAGTAGTCTGCCCAGTTCAAGTCCGGGAGAAGCTCTTACTAAAAACTAATCTACATCAGGCCTACTATGCTCTATGGTACACTTTTATTACGGAACTTCTTCTGGACCATATTTAATAGATTGCAGAGCTATCAGAACTCTGTTATTGGAGTAGTGGTCTGATCACCTTACTGGAGAGGAGAGTCATCCATGGAGAGCTTGGTATCCCTGATATGTCGGACTACACAGCCCTACCGGACATAACCTAAAACCTTGATAGTTCTGTGAACAGCCTAGCTCAAATACGATAGGTTGTACAAGATTGAAATTATACAGGATGTTTCAGGGTTAAGTATGATATTAGGATTAAATAAGAACTAAGAACCTCATAACAAGAAAAAAAATTTCCTCTGAAGGTATGTCCGCAAACGCTTTGTTTAGGAGATATTCACCTCTAAAGATTTTCATTGTTATGAATTTTTTATTTTCATACCAGATCGGCCTGGTGGGCCTTACATGGTTGATATAACTTATATTATATATTTTTTTAACAGTTGATTATGAGGGAGTATAGCCATACAAATGACACCCCTAACTATATAAAATGTTCTTATTAAAAGAAAAAAATAATAAAATAAATAGATAAGAATAATGCTTCTTAATAAAAGAGGAAAGTAAAATTAATAACAAAAAATAATGACATTGGTACACTTAAATAAAACAAACAATTGTCTTCTAATAGTAAAAAGAAACAAGTTAATTTGAAAAAGGGAAGAGAAAAATAATAATAATAATAAGTAAATAGAGGTAATGTGACTATGAATTAATTTTATATTTATTAAAAATTTATAAAAGAATGTCTTGCAGCAGTCTGGGCTTCAGTCTTTGGGTTGAGGTTGGGTTTCCCAGGTTGTAGGTCACTGCTCCTTTAATTGTCGGCAACTGGGAGTGGAACTTCGTGAACCGGTTTTTGATATAATCCTCTATTGACTCCATTCGTAATTCGCGATGCAATTGGCTATTTCTTATGAACCAAGGAGCATTAACTGCGATTCTTAGGACTTTCCTTTTCGTGAAGGATGCCGCTCCCTAGACTTCACAGCCGTATATCAGCAGTGGCCTGTTTTAAATATAAGAACAGTTGTTTCTGGTTTTAGTTTGGAATTTCTGTTTAGGATAGGATATAGCATTGCTAACCTTGCATAAGTTTGAGTTAGTTTGATGTTGATATGGTGATTCCAGGTAAGGTGGCGATCTAGGTGAATTCCCAGGTATCTTACTGTTCCACTGGCAGGATTCCATTTCACATTTTTACCTTTGAGGATTAAATCTGGTGGGCGTCAAAGAGTAAAAACTTTTGAGTTGCATTTTTCAATGTTCAAGCTAATCATCCATTTAGTGTAATATTGTTCTAAGTCATTAAGGTGACTTTGCAAAGTTTTTCTAGCTATTATTATGTCATCATGTTGGGAGAACACAGCTGTATCATCAGCCAACATAGCTATGGAGGTGTGTGTGGACTGGACAATGTTGTGAAGGTAAAAGTTGAACAAAATGGAAGAAAGGACTAGACCAAGAAACCTTGTGGAGTACCAGCATTGATTTGTCTAAGGGTTGAATTTTTGTTATTAATTCTGACTGAAAATGTTCTACCATTGAGGAATGACCTCAGAATATTGTATAGGTATTCTGGAGTGCCTGCTTTCTTTAGTTTATATAGGAGACCTCGATCCCAGACCTTATCAAATGCTTGTTGGAAATCTAAGAAAGCTGAATGAATGAAACAATCAAATGAAAACATTAAGATTCATATTGCATGTTGTTGAAAGTGAAGGTTTGTCCGCAAATGCTTTGTTTAGGAGATGGATTAGATAGAAAACTAATATGGCCTTTTATCCCTAACTGTATAATAACTATTGGCATTAATACTATTTGGAATTAGCATTGGGAACTGTCAATAACATTCATGAGTTTGCAAGAGGCTTTCGCAGAGTACTCATCAAAATGCCTTCAATTTATACTAATGGTGAATATGCCGATATGGTGTTTGTGTACGGTTTTTGCAATGCTAATGCCGTCCGTCGTCAATATGCCAGGCGATTTCCGAATAGAAGATTACCAAACGTCTATCTTTAGCTCCACATTTCAACGTCTTAGAGAAACTGGTACAATTGCTATAATACATGCTAATTGTATTTTTGCCCCTTTACAAAATGAACAAAAGAGTGCGACCATATTACAATATTTTGATGATTTTCCGTCTGGCAGTGTATGAAGAGCTGGAGTAGAATTAAATATTACCCACTACAGTATGGAGCACTCTCATTGCTGATGAACCTTACCCATATCATTATCATTGGGTACAAAATTTATTAGCTCAAGATTTTCGGTAAAGAAGACATTTTTCAGATTGGTACTTAAATCAAGTTAAGCATAATCCACAATTTTCAGAAAAATAATCACCTCTGATCACAGGAAAATCCCCATGCGATTCTTGAGCATCATTTTCAGCACCAGTTCAGTGCAGTGTGTGGTTAGGGATAATAGATAGTATTTTAATGGTCCGCATTTCTTACCGTCTAGATTCAATTCGGGCATATTTCTGGAATCTCTTAATAATGATTACTATGATTTAATTGAACATATTCCACTACAACTGAGAGAAGGGACATATGGCCTCAATTAGATGGTTGTCCTGCACATTACGGAAGAGGTCCATGACAATGGCTAAATGTTAATTATCCCAATCAATAGATTGGCCGTACAGGAACAGTGACTTGGCCTCCACGCTATCCAGACCTGACACCACTGGATATTTTTGTTTGGGGTGACATTAAGTCTATGCACAGCCGGTCAATGATCTTAATTCCTAACGAAGAAGGATAATTGAATCTAGTGAAACAACACATATGCAGTGCGGTTCTGTCACTGCTGCTGTTGAAGAAAGATGCCGAGCCTGTCTTAATGCTCAAGGAAATCACTTTGAACAACATTTAATATGAATTTAATGTTTAATTAATAAAGTAGTTGAAACAAATAAATAAGTTCAATTTATTTAATATAACGTAAATAATTCATAACAATGAAAATCTTTAGGTGTGAATATCTCCTAAACAAAGCGTTTGCGGACATACCTTTAGAGGAAATTGTTTTCTTGCTTTGAGGTACTTAATTCATATTTTCAGTTTGGCCGCTTAATCCTGAAACCCCCCCCCCCCACCGTATATTTATGGTGGATACATACCTGGGATGTGACACAGAACTTTTTCGATTGACTGACCGGAATTTTCATTTTATAGAATCTATTTTTTCGATATTCTCAAAAACGGCTCTCAATGATTTTGATTAATTTTGCTGTGTCAATGTACAATTGAATGTTCTTTAATATCAGCTAAGTTTTAACCTTATTGAAATAATTTAACAGGGCTTAAATATCGATTTTTCAAAAAATATTCTTCAAAGAATTTTATGAATAATTAAAGACATAAATTTTTTTATTTTTTATTTTCAAGGATTATTTATTATTAATTTTTACTTCCTTTATTTCAAATGTATTTTCTCTCTTTCTATACTACATATTGTATTTAAACAAGATTGTCATTTCATTTATATATGTATTTTCCCCAAACGATAAGGGCTAAGAACTCCCTAACAATCTGTTTTTATTGCATTTGAAACTACTTGTAATAAAAAATATGTCCAATGTATAGTATGACATAATTATTTCTAAAATTTTGGGTGGGGGGGCGTAAAAATATTTTTTTAAATCTTCTTTAGTGTGTATATTGGTGTATTTTTCAAAATCAGGCTGGAGATTGACCAATAACTAGTTAAGAGGCCAAAAGTGTTAGTGCTTGTCGTGTTTTATCTAAGATTCAAATATGTTTTTACTATATTAAAAAGAATTCTCAAAAGATGGTATCTATTTTTATATGTTTACTGCATAAAACACTGGTATCATTGGCTTGTAATGTCTCAGCATTGTGACTAATTTTAATAACTAAATAACAAAGGCAGTAAAAGTAATATTGGTGTTAGCCAATATAGACATTAGTAAAAATCTAAAAATTACAGTATGTTTTGAAAAAACTTGATTTAACTTTTCGTGAATATTATTGAACAAGATAATTGTTTTTAGGGGGGGTCTCATTGAGATGTACATGTTCTATCTAATTTTATAACTTTTACAAATAACAATGGTTACTTATAAACAATAGTACTAATACTTATTACAAAGTTTTCAATCATCAACCTTATACATATCCTTTTCATTGTGTCAGTGGTCCAAAGGGCAGGAGACCAGGTTATATTTTACTATTGTTATAAAAAGGAATAATGGTGGAAGCTTGAAAAGATTGGGGAGGTTCCAGCAGAAATGTTGGATTTGAGTAAAAGAAACTAAGTTTTATAGTTTTAATGATCTCCCCTGAACACAACCTTCATATTTTTATATAAAGACAATTTGTTAATGCCAAAAGCTCTTTAGCTTATGTATATCCTTGCATCATATTTTTTTAAATAAGCTCTAGAACAACTGTTTAATTGTCTTATTTCTTCGGTCAGAGAATACGTAAAATTGCTTGAATAAATTTCTATATTTTTGAAGATGTTCTGTAGTACTCTTAGAAGAGCTACCTCTAATTAAATGTACTAAACGAGGATGGTCCGGGTGTGGTCAAATAGTTTAATCACTATTTTGGTTTTTCTTTGACCGTACCCGGACCATCTTCCTTTCATTATTACACACGGTCAATCAGTGATCTTCCAATATTTTATTTTTACTTTAATCATTCTATATATTCTTTAATCATTGATTATTATCTTGTTTTTTATTCTTAGCCCTGATGAAGGCTAGAAACTTTGGCACTAATAAATAAGTTATTTCAACTTATTTGTGTTACATCCTGACCACACCCCAACTATCTTCTCCTCATACATTTTATCCATGGTCAACTATCTTCTCATCATTATAAATACAGTTTGGGAAAGAAATAGAAAATATTCACTTTGACTATGGCTATATTTGTAAAAAAAAAAAAAGTATATATATTT
>NW_027114634.1:813277-851895 GCF_000696795.3 Halyomorpha halys
TATAATCACACATTAGATATCTAAAGATATTAACTAAATGAGGAAATGATAACAACTTATTATAAAATGAGAATATTATATATTTTAAAAATATATTCACTGATTGAAGATCATTATGATATATCCATAACCAGATTAACTAAATCTTGATTTGAAAAACAAAATATCTCAAATTTAAAAATATGTAAAAAAATAACCTTCAGTTTTTTTTTGTTTTTTTTGTTTTTGAAAACCATTTATGAGTTGAATCACTAGTATTAATAATTTTTATTTACATACTAAGAGCTCAGCTTAACCTTTTTAAAATAGATTATGAACTGAAAACAACTATTAATTATTAATTATAACTGAAGGCTTACATTACTAAAAGCTTAAGAGGAACAATAAAATGCTTAACCAGGTAATGATGTAGGTTAGTATACAGGGTTTTGATTTTAATACTAATATTTTACTTATTAAAACTTATATAATGAGTATGCAAGTGAATATAAAAATTTAAACTATGCATACCTAAATATTCATATAATAAAACATTCATTTTAATTAAAAATTAAAATAAATACTTTATACTGCACACCTACACCATAATAGTAACAAATCAAAAACCTATTTTTAAAAAATTTTTTTTAGTTAAAAGTTCATTTCCTCAGATGCTACAAATGAAGCTGCATGAACTAACAAACCAAATTTAAATGGATACTGAAGATATAGAGAATTTTTTTTTTTTTTTTAGGGCGGAGGGGCATTTACCTTCAATAGTAGAATCTTAATAAACAATTAACTAAAAAAAACTAAATTGTAGAACTGATACTACTTTTATCTACGTGAGTGATGTGATTAAATGTTTAAGCATTTGGTTTGAATTATAGGGTCATATTTTATAAGATTACTTCAAATCAAATTTACAATTGAAAAAAGGTAATAAAATCCTAACATAATGCATCAATTAAATTACAAAATTATTTGAATTAAACACTATAATAAAAATTATAAACCAATTAATAGCATCATCAATGAAGTAAAATACTCATTTTAAAATATGGAAATGTATTTATAAATTGATAACATAATTTTAAAAGTTTTAAATGTTTTATATATTTAGATCTAATGGAAAAATCTATTTATCTAACAGAACAAACATTTTTTATATTAATTTTACATAGATAAGTATCCTCGAGCTTGGGATCTTCTTCTTCCAATAAAATAACCAATAACAACAACTATAACAAGACCAGCTAAAGCAAGTCCCACAATTAATGGAACGATGTCTGGAACTTCACTATTAGGGCACTGCACAGCTGCAAAATAAGATCACATTTATGGAGAAATGTCACTTCAAAAATTATATAATAAAGAATAATAACGATAAATAAATGCAAATTTCTGAAAACTTAGTTTTGAAATTGGAGAAAACCTCCTAATAATTCATTCTAAATAAAAATAATATAAATATGTTCTTATTCACAAAAAAAGTTCTTCAATATAGTGGTATCATATCTTAGATATCCCAATGAGTAGTAACAAACCAGATTAGAAGTTGAAAGTTAAAAAGTGGTTAGCCCCTTTTCCCATAAAAAGGTGAATCCTTTCCAATCCGGAGAGAATTATTTCATGAGGTAGTGGACACGGTGAGAAGGCATGACTAGATGGCTAAACTGAAAAGTTCATGCTTGACACCTAAAGAGAAGTAGAAATAGAAGTGACACTTGTCCAATTGTCTTGGAAGTATTTATGGAAACTCAGCTGCTTGGATCAGAACCAAAGCCAGGAAAAACACAGGACTTGGTCTAACTGGCAACAAAATAGAGTATTCCAAAGCTTTAGCGTCAGATAATATTCCCATTGTTGCAATTAAAATGACAATTAGATCAAGTCCGGATTATTTCTTAAGGAGTGCTATTACTACTTCCAAAAAGAGATTTTCCATTCCACCAGGCAAAGCATTACTTTATGCTGCTGCTATAGGGAAAAGAACTAAATAATCCAACATCTCGTGGACCAATTTGTTTCCTGAACAACCTATAATGAGAAAAAGAGTACTTTCAAAAAAGATATTTTTGAAATATCATATTAAGGTATCCCTCTCATTCATCCATTAAATACTATGGTGTGGAGATTGATGGCAGGCTATACATTGACAAATACCTCCACAGTGTTAGCTGCAGAACAGCACCAGTAATGAATGAAATCAACAAAGAAGACTTTGGTGATTGAGGTCACAATATATTCTCATCTCTTGCCACTTATAAGGCAAATGGAAAATTGAGCTTTCCCTCAACTCATACCAGTGTTTTGTAAACAGAACAGGAGGTCCTTTCACCTTACTTATTTTTCCTCCATCAAACACCATAGTGCCATACAGACACACCCATCAAACAAAATATGTTATTTCCAACATGCCAAAAATTGACTTCCTGGTAGTTGAGCCCACCTAGATCTACTAATAATAATGAGAGGAACCAGTTGCAGATAATGACATGGTAGGAATTCTTTTATATCTTCAGGTCATAAAGACAAATGAGAATTTAAAGGTCATAAAGAACTATTATGCACACAATTTTTAGCACAATCTTTAAAAGGAACTACTAATACGTTAGTTAAAACAAAATGAAATATAGACCTTTATAGAATTTAAGGAAGATTTACACAGATTTTTTTTTATCATATCAGAATTATTACATTGTATCAGCTAAAACATAGTATTGAAAATAAATGTCCGTATTTTGGACCCAAAAATGTAAATTTTATAGAAATCTCAAAATCAAACGACATTCATCAAATATCAAAGATGTTTATTATAAGGACCATAATAAATAACTGCTGCTAAAAGTGAAACTTGAACAAAGTAAAGGAATCATTCCTTATAAATGAATATTAAAATTTTTAAAGATAATATTTAAGTTCACTTACCCTGAGAAAATTTAGTAGTATTAGTGAATCTAAAAGCTTCAACCTGTATGTTGCCCATGCTCAATTTGACAGTAGTTTTATTGCCGGGTTCTAGATTCAGCATATATGATGGACAAGAATAGGAGGTATTTTTTCCAGTTTCATAGAGAGTTACATTTTTAATTTCAGAAACTGAAAAATAAAATAAATTAAGTTGTTGAATTATTTTTGAAAGATTTAGTAGAGGCCTTAGGTCACTTATATCACAGTTGATAACATTTTGATAGGGATATTTAATTTATGTATATTCTAAATTAATCATAACCATTTTCAACTAATTTGAAACTTAATAAAATAATGTATAAAAAAAGTAAGAACACTTTAAACATAATTCCATCAAATGAGTAATTTTAAGATGTCAATGAAAAATATAACAATATAAGTAAATACTGTTATAAATAATAATGATATTAATATATTATTAAATAGTTACTATATAATAAATTACATTTTGTATATTTATTGACAGCAGTACTATAGGCTGGTCAATCTAAAAACATTTAGAAAAATAATTCACTATATTTTAGTAATTACCTAAGAAACACTAACTATGGTAATTGATCAATAAAATATTTTATCAAGATCACACCATTAGCAGTTAAAATAAATAACTGAACAGAAGTTTAAATAAACAGAATAAAGGATTAATAACTGATACAGTAATGAATAATAAAAAAAATTACTTTTTAAGTTATTAATATTGTATTCTATTTACTTCAACTGATGTATTCATGTTAATTGTAATTCATGTTATTCATTTTTATGTAGTTTTTTATATGTTGTTTTGTATCCTGTTTATACAGCCCTGATGAAGCTTGTAATGTGCATCAGCATATTGGTTTTCTATCCCATTCAAACTATAAACCTCCACTAACAATTGAAAAGTGACAATTTGTTTCTATATCATTGCTACATAATCAAACTAAATTTTCTATTGAGATGGTAGATTATAATTATTTATTTGCAACCTATTGCAACAATTATCTGATTTGTGCCTGACATCTTCGGTAGATTTCAGGCTTTCTGTTTTGGACAGCTACTTTCTTTAAGTATATGTGAAACTAAATATAAATATACCAACAATTAATATATATTGTTGCTTCAATGCCAAAGTGGTAAATCAGAAAGTTTCTGAGAAAATCGTAATCAAAATTTTAACCACGATTGCAGATTTAAGGTAGCAGTGAATTTATAATTTTTATAAAAGGATCATTTTGAATTTCTTTTTATGTTCGTAACACCAAACATAATAGAAGGGAATCCTCCCTCCCTCCCAAAATACAAGTATTAGGTCTGCTTTAAAACATGTACCTAATAATGAGTAAAGTATTATTTGAATTAAAATATTAGATAAATCGGGCACTATTTATTAATGAAGTGGGTAAAACCAAAAATCTGAGCCAGTCTAAATTATTTCTTTAAAAAAAAATTATTTTAAAATGGAAAATTACACACTGATGATATATTGTATAAAGTAAGCGTACACAAACGCTTATTAGCAAATGAAACTGTGGCTCAGAAATTGTACTTTTGTGAAGTGAAATCATTTGGTGAAAATGATTTTTTTTGGAATTTTGTTCACTTTTACTGAGTAACTTTCGTAACATATTATACATATACAAAAACTTAGTAGATAGGCAAAAACATATGATCAGTTTACTAAAATACTGAACATAATGCAGTTTATTTAATTGAAAGTTTAAGGATAATCCAGTAATTTAGAAAACACCACAGACATGAAAGATCTAAAAAATTACTGAACAATGAAACAAAAATCAAGAAGACAAAATGATTATATTAATTAAATCAAAAGCAATAAATTGTAATAATGAGATGAGCATATCACCCCTCATGAAAATATATCTGTTATACAAAATATTATACTAAGGATCATTATCTGAAGATACACAGATTTCACTGGTTCCCCTCCAAGCAATCTCTCATTTTCTGTGAGTGAGTGAAGGAAAACATCTGTATCTACAGTTTTTATTATATTCCTTTTTAGCGACTACAATAAATAATGAGACATATTATTCAATTGAATCATCATGTAATAATTGACTAAATCAGTGAATTGAAACAAACAATCAATTGTAGATAGAAAGCAAATTTCTAAAGTAAAATGCCTTACCTAGGTGGTCAGACATGGCGAGGAAGTGAAAAATCTTTTTTAATTTTTTATTTACAACTCATAAATCTATTTTACAGGTAAAATATAGCATCCATGGTAGAACAAAAGCAGTGGAATAGTTGGTTTTTTTTTTATGACTAACGCTTACATTAGATGTTGATAACGGACCAGACGTATGATTTAAACATTTTCAGATAAAAACTCTCAAAGATTTGAGAATTTACAGGGATATAAATAGAAAGCTCATAGTCTTCTAACATAAAATTGATTTAAACAATCAATTACCTAAATATTAAACTATTGCACCTTCTGAAGAAATTGTAATAACAAACACATGAAAAAATAAACTCAATCACTAATTATGCATCACTGAAAGAACCTATATACAAGTTATCAATATAGAATTAAATATGAGAACGATTTTAGAAATATTTAACATCTACTTAATAATGCAACATGAATTTTTTTTTCACCTGTATCTGAAGAATTGAGAGGGATCATTATTGAGAGAGTACTAATGAAATATGTCTTCTCAGATTCAATGAAGTAAAACAAAACAGAGGCAGAATCGCTCCCATTTTGGGGTAAGAATATCTCTAATGTTTGTAAATCTTTCCCACATTTTCCAGAAGCCTTCAACGTTTTTGGGTTACCTTTCAGTGTCAAACTCTGAAACATATAAATCATTCAAAATTATTAACTTGATTCTTATATTTTAAACAGAAATGAACCATATAGCACATTCTACCTAATTTCAAATCGAGTAGAGGGCTTCTCTTTTTTTTTTTTTTAAATGATAGCATGGTACAAAAGTGTCAAATCAATGTTTTCTACTTTCGTTGTCTAAATCAGTGTTACAAGGTCTCTAAATTACGAAAAGTTCAACTTTTTCCACGAAGGATCAAATTTATGCTAAAGAACATTCTATTATTATTTTTAAAGAAAATTAAACAGTCAACAATTTTAGACCAAATTGGCCCCTATAAATCCAAAAGTTCAGCAAATTTTCCACATTTGAATATTTTTATTTTGTTTCACCATTTATGATTGGCTTTACACCTGCATCGAGGAAAGATGATCGGTAAAGAGCTCTGATATTTCCCTCCTTCAATAAAGTCAGAACCATGATCTTTTCTAAGTGATGCTGACATCTCATGATGCTTTAAGAGTTCCTTTATATGCTTTTATAGACTTATATTGTCAGTTGAAACTTTTAATGTTAATGTCATAGTTTGGCCAGCTAAACATTTAGCAAGTGTTTCTCTGGTTTTAGTAGATAAGCTACTGTCATTATACCCTCTCCCTCCCTCCACACCTAACAAAATTTTCCTCTAAAGTGGAAACTTAAGAGGTGTTAGTGAAACATATCAGGGTAAGCTATAAAGTAAGAAATTTTAGAGAAACACAGTTCTAAACATTTTGAGGATTTTCAGAAATTAAAGAAACAGCACAAGCATAACTTTAGTATAACCTTCAATAATTTTTTTTTTACATACATGAGATTAGAACCTATGTTGCATGGTCTATTTGTTAAATCTAAAATTATAAGCACTTGTACCATGACTTTAGGTATATCCATGGTATAATCATCCAAGCTAACATCCAATGATCAATGCAAGTTTGATGTTTCATTAGTTATAAATACTTTCAGATGGAACTAATTTTAAAACCACTTGGTAGAAACAAACATTAAAAATCTTTAAAAATGTATTTTTAATACATTTTACAAAAGAATGGAAAATTACAGAATAAGTAAGAAAACTTTGTAAAAAACAAACAGCCAAAAGTGCATTTCTCAAATAATAACTTTTAAATTTTCTTTTAAAATTATACTGACTTATAATTGTTAAAAATATATAAATATTTTGTTACCTTATTTTCATGATGCATTTCTAACTCAATATTCATTCTGGCTACTATACAGGTTATGTTATTAGTTGAATTAGTAACAGTCCAAAATTCAGGTGGAACAGGTGCTGGTGTGGTAGAGGGTGAAGTGGGAGAAGGTGTTGGTTGTGGGGCAGGAGTTGACACTGTTGTGGAAGGAACGGTACTAGTAGGAGCAACACTTGAAGAAGTTGGTGGAGTGATTGTAGAAGTAGGAGTAGGTGGAGCAGTAGAAGTGGACATAGGTTTGGTTGTAGAAGTTGTAGGTTTAGCAGTTGTCTTTTTGTTTGAATCATCTTCCTTAATTGATTCAGCTTTGTCATCACTAACTGGGTTAGAGGGTGCGGGTACATCTGAAAACATTTATGGTATAAGTGTAAAGTAAAAATTAAAATATATTTATTTTCAATTATATTTCAATCACATATATTCATTGATGGATAAAAGTATCCATTTAATAACTCAGTAAAATATCAAATCTCTCCTAAATAATGGACTGGCATAATTATGAGCTTGATAACAACCAATACTTGTTACCTACAAGTACCTAAGCACACCATTATAAATAACAATAACAGGAAAATATATGACAATCATTAAACCTAATATTAAGAAATACAAGTTTTGCCTGAGCATAAATATCAGCAAAATAAAAACACATAATAAAACCCAATTGATTTAAAAAAAAAAAATGTTTTATATATCAATCTCTGTGTTCGAGGGAGAGGGAGAGAGAGAGAGAGAGGGAGAGAGAGAGAGAGAGAGAGAGAGAGAGAGAATCTTATTGCACCACAATAATAACCGAAATATTAAACTAGTTGCTAGAGCAACTTTGTTTCATGAGTTAGTAAAAGAAGATAAATAAGAAATTTATTTTATATTTGGCTAGTCTGATTTTATGGAATCTTTAATTTTTTTTAACTTTTGGGAGTATGTGTTGATCGAAAATTTATGAATTTTATTTGACTTCGTGTACAAAAAATTAGTGATCGCCATAGCTGACACTATAGCAAGCACTCGTCCTTTGTCCTGTAATTCATGCTTCTTATATTTCACAAATATTCTTTGACAAACTAAACTGTAGTATCTTCCATTCGCTTTGACATTAAAAAAAGAAAAAAAAAAGGATCTTTTCAACCCAACTGCTTCACCATACTAATACATACAACTAAATTAAACTAAATTGTGCCTGTCTGAACATGTTAAGTGATAAGCCCTGCCCCACCAACTAAACCAAAAAATAGATAAAATTCTAATCTACTTTTTTATTTGTAAGCTAAATTTTAACTTGCAACTTAATACTAAATTCTCTACTTAAGTGTGTTGGAAGCTTAAAATTTAGTTGTCTACTTATACGTGTAAACCAGCCATTACAGACAGGTTTTATTGAATAGATAAGTCTGTATAACCATAAAAATGTATATCCAGTCAGTATAAGAAGGAGGAATTGATTAATTATAATGTAATAGAATGAAACACAAAATAAAATAATAAAATGAGTTTATACTCTTCTGTTATTGGAAGCCTCATAAATTATGTCATTAAAACACTATAAACAAATATTTCTAATGACTCTTTTTTAAAAAAAATCCTGATTTCTTTCAGATACAAAAAGAAGAACTCCTAAAATTCAATGATCCAAGATAATGTTGATGTGAAAGAAACCTCTAAAAGGTAGCTTACTAAATCATCAAAAAGTTTTTTTTTTTAGGTAATAATAGAATCTACTTACATGACATTTAGGTACAATTCAATGGCAAACACATATTACAGAACATATCGCTACCAAAAATCTTTGGGACAAGCTCAATAGAAGCATCCAAAAGCAATAGAACAATAAAAAAAAAGTATAATAAAATTAACAAAGAGGAAATAGTCAATTCCCCCCCCCCCAAAAAAAGTATAGGTCATTTAAAAAAAATGATAAGTACAAAGCAAGGATAAGAAATATAATATATTGAATGTAATACTAGAAATTCAGTATACTGAATGTAAAATTATAAAATCAATTACCAAATAAATAT
Organism: Halyomorpha halys; assembly: GCF_000696795.3. NCBI lineage: Eukaryota > Metazoa > Arthropoda > Insecta > Hemiptera > Pentatomidae > Halyomorpha > Halyomorpha halys. Next base: position 822,269 of record NW_027114634.1, read on the forward strand.
TCTACAGCTTGCTTTCTACTAATTAACACTTTTAATGAATAAGAAAAAAATATTATTATACAAAGTTTTGTATTGTGGTATTTATATTTTATTACATGTTTCCCCCTTTCACAAGAAATTCATTATTTTCCATAGTTGGCATAGCTCAGTAAAAGTTTAAAACATCAACGATCCATCTCTTGAAAGATATTCACTGAACTGACTACTTTTATCTTTACTACTGAAGGTCAGGAAAATTTGTATCCATGCAGGAAATTAAAAACATTAATTTCATCAGAATCCAAAATTCAATGTTAACAATCATTTTTCAAGCTTAATACATTCACATGGTAATTGTAGAAGACCAAAACAATTTTAGAGAAAATCAGAAGGAAATTGCTCTTTGAAAATCTGAAAAAAAGTGAAATGATCTCAGTAATTCTGAGAACAATGAATAACTTATGCAGATACTCTGCTCACAAAGTGGAACAATTAAAGCACCTATCACTGTTAAAGCAAAAGTAATGACTCATGGATAAGATCAATGTCCCAGGTTCCTTTTACCAATCCAGTACAAAGGAAACTCTTAATTAGCCTGACATCTTCTGGTACACAAAAAAATGATATGCTGATGAGCCATTGATTGTAAAAAAACAAGACCAATCTTAACTTCGAAATATTAAATCTCCAATACACCTGGTCCATTGCTCTCTACATTTTTGTCAGATCCGTATCACGACTAGCACTATCGACCTGCATGGGTCCAATTCTCCCAAACAGAGTGTTTACTTATACATATAAGCAGTACCTATTTACTTATCATTCTGTAGAGACCATTTGAAGGTATTAACCTACTCTATTATAATTATATTACAACTAATTTTATTTGGTCACAGCAATGAACTATTGCTTGCTCAAGAGATAAAAAAAGTCCCAGTGGATCCTTTAATATGACATTGGGTCCTAAATTCATACAAGTATAAAACATTTCATGGTATCACATTGTAACTTGAAACCAGTCTGGATAGAATAATGCAAACTGCATAGTATTATGACTAACTTGAAGCACATCAGATGTTACAACTTCAAACCCTTTCAATTTTTTTCTATTTAATCATAATGTTAACTAATTTATGACCAAAAAATTACTGAAACTAGCAACAAAATACCACAAAAATATAATTTAAGTACCTTATCTAACTATTATATATCCTATTTGAAAAACAAGAATGTACAACAATTTGTGGTTTTTGAAAAATATTATTTAATGCCTAAGTGTATATAAGAAAATTTTCCCAACCAAACAGATAGATATACAACACATAAATATTATTAAAAATAGAGCCCTCTGAACACTTTCATAACCTGTAATTATAAATTCTCTGATTAGATGTCGACATTTAAGAAATCTAATTGGTAAGTCTTAATTGTTTATAGAATATACCACACATATTGACATAATCATGTATTACTACTTCCATTGTTTAAATAAGTGCATCACATTATGAAATTCATAATGGGAAGGTAATGAATCATAAATAAATCCGAGAGGACTACAGTGGTAATTTTTAATAAATTAGTAAGTATTGATGGATAAAAAATATATAAATAAATAAAGTGCGTTGTCCCGTCATTATGTCTACATATCAGCTGACCTTCAATTAACAACTTCAGCTATTTATAACAAACAATACTTAAAACAATCAACATGTAATACTATAAGATAATACCTGCCAAGATGAACCCGATGAATAAACTAAACAAGAAAATGTACTTAATGTACATGATCGAAATTAGCAGAAACAAAGTCTAGAGTTCAAAGAGAAATAAAATGATAATGATCCGGAACCAGATAGCAATACACTGAATAAAGATAAAGAAATCCACAGCCATCAAATAACAGAAACAGATTGTGATACCTAGTTTTTAACTTTTCATAAGACATTATAACAAACGATATCTTCATAATTTTATATTTATGCATATATTCGTATCCTTAAACATACAAGTGTATTTTTTAATTAAATAATAATTGAGTTATAACTTCGATGAAAATTTGTTGCAAATCTAAAAATTGCTGACAGCCTTTAGGTAAAAATTATGGTATTATTTCAGAAGTTTTCTACCTAGAATTCAGGTTTGTATAATTTCTGTTAACGGATAAAAATAAATGAAGATGTTTTGTAATTTCGGAGGGGGAAGAGCAGGCTGGACGATTCGGAAGAGTACTTGGATTCTTCTTTGGCAGTACCACTCACCATAAGTCTTATCAATAATGAGATATATAGTATAAGACTGCATAGAATATTATAGTAAGATAACTATTTCTGAATAAAAAATTGTTTCGTACTTTTACAAACTTGTATGGAGAGTTGTTAATTTGTTCTCTCTGAAGGCCTTGATACAGTTAATTAATATTCTCAGAGTTATCAGGTAGGTAGGAATGAAATATAGGCTCGGTTAGAAGGGTATAACCGAAAGATAACCAGTCATCACAACTGGAGCTGGGGGAAACCAATCTCGTTAAAACAGTTTAAAAGATGAGGTTAACTAGCAGAGAGCACTAATCTCCTGATTTTTTTCTTTTGTTACCTCCAACCTGGTCATTTCTTTTAACATATGAGGGGAAGAGGAGCCATCTATAGTTGACCAACCGACAGGATTCGAACCGACACCGCTTCCAAAACTTCTGGGTACAAGAAAAGAAAAATGAAGGAAGTTTCCTCCTTTCCCCATTCCTCCATTTTCCCTCCTAATTTTATTTACAAAATAATTATATTGTATACAAAATTTATATGTATCAATTGTAGTGATACAGTTATTTCTTTCAGAACCTCTATTAAGAAAATTTGATTATCTATCACAGATCTGCCTCCTTTTTCTTTGGTGTTATTACATTTAAATGGTTTTTTAAAGATGGTAACATTCTGTGCTAATTTTATTATTCGTTTCGTGATCTGCTGGAGCAAACATTGGTTCTGCATTTTCACTTATTTCTAAAAACTTAATTTAAATAAGCATGTTGATGTTACAGCACCAAATTTCATTGTATAATCTTCAATTATTTGTAGCCAACACACTGGACCTGACACTGGGGTCAGGGTCATGAAGAGCGGGTTTGTTAGATGCTGCAACGAACCTAAGAACTTCATGTTGCATCGTAATATAAACTGTGTCACAGTGGGTAGTTAAAAATGGTCCATTCAAAGACGAGGGAGTTGGAGCGTCAACTTTAACTGCCTCATGACTGAAGCAGCGTCGGTTCGAATCCGTTCTGGTGGGTCAACTTTTGCATTTGTGGCGGTCCCATGTAATGAAAACGTGACTCGCCACCATGGTTAGAATACGTTCGTTACTTCTAAATAACCTCCTTCCTCCCCTTTTATCAGAAATGACCAGGAAGGGGGTGGATCACCAATCTAGATTTTGTGGTGTGACTTCTGAATAATATCCAGCATTGTTTAGGGTCACTGTGTGTGTGGCATAGCTGTAGTTTTATCATAAATCATAAATGTTTTCCACTGACATTAGAAAGGTTAATATTCTAATGAGGTTGTTTATGATTAGTCTTCAGTACTGTATCAAAATTTTTTTTATGTTGTGTTTGATGAGCATTAGTATGTACTGTGGAGGTTCATGGCGTAGGTGTAAAAGTGAGTATGGGATGGCAGTTTCATATAAAACTTGCTTATGGTAGTACCGATATCGTCTATGGTGTTTAATGTTGTAATAGTGGAAATGTGATTGGTTACATTCAGCATGGTTCAAATTTGATATATAGTCAGTAGGTGGGATGGTTGTTGTGTCTTATCTCAGATGATTAAGTACAGCGATGTGATCGTTGTCCAGTGACTGAATTCAGTAATTCAAGTTCAGTTTAATCCGTGAATCTGTGAGTTGTTGGTGTATAAACTGCAGATATGTATGAAGAGTTTGAGGGATGTCAGTACGCATTAGGAATTTCTTACTACTACCTATAATGAAGTGTTGTCTATTTATTTCGGTGTATTACAAGGAAGTCTTAAATGTGTATACTTCGGTAAACGCAGGTGATATTGTAAGAATGTGTGAGTGAATCGTCATGACAGTATTTTTGTTTTCGTTTAGGGTATTACTATTGACATGTTTATGAGGGACATCATAACGTGCCAGCAGTAAATAGATGACCAAGTCTATACCAATGGTACCGTCGGAAGTCAATTTGTGTTTATTTGTTCAGTTTTAAGTCGAATGCAACTATAGAGAGGCTATGAGGGGCAAAGCCTTTTCTAGTTTAAACTTATTTTTGATGAGCCCATGATAAAATTATAACATAACATTAGAGAATGTAGTTAGGGAGGATTTCTGGGGGGGGGGGGGACGAGGTTTAGCTTGGTCATTATTTACTAAACATATATTTCATATCCTGGACAATAGACCTGAGGCTGGTGACCTACGCCGGCTTTAGAGGACGGTAATGGAGAGAAGGGGCGGGGGTCTGTTAAAAAGTAAACCACAAGGGTCGAATTTGGTGGGTATATTGCCTTTTGGTTGAGACGAGATTGTCCCTTAGTTCAAGTTTTTTTTTAAATGAACTTGTCGCCCGATGCACTTGATGTAAGAGCCCTTCGCAGTACGCGCACTTTGAGAAGGAGGTGAATGTTTCTGGGGCATTTCATTGTCTTGTGATTTTGCGAAATGTACAATGGATGCATACTAAAGAGCGTCCGCGTCCGCAGAATATTTTTTTTGGTCAAATTCAAGCATAATTGCCAATCCTTAGATGCTTGGTGGTCGATTGGACCTAATTCCTTTTTTAATGGAATTATGAGGTCACTTTTTTGACCGTTCTTTCGTCTTTTTCATCCTCTATACTTTTATAAAACATTTAGATGGGGGTCGTGGACTGCTTCATTAGATTCGATGGGATGGTCAACATTGAATACCCTGATTATAATTTTTTTAAGAAGCTTGATTTTCTGTGAATACTCCAATGATAATAGATTTTAACACTATTATGAATAGCTTTAAGCGTGGCATTATATTCAGTTAATATATTTTAGACTGTTAATTAAAAACAAAAACAAGAGGGTGGCAAACATGCTTATTAGTCTGTTGTCTTTCTGTAGCTTCAAGATGGTGTCAGATGGGTCAAGGGCGAGATAAATGTAGGTATTGTTAGCTAAAAGATCTGTTAATGATTTGATTATCTTTTGAGTGATCATATGGCCTCTCGTCCACTAGGAGTGGAAAGCTGCGAAATCAATTCGTCCTACTTCGCAAGAATGATCCAAACACTGGGCCAGTATCGTTCGTCAGCTTTCGTTCGAAGTACGATCTGCTGGGATTGCAAACGAGTGCGAAAAAGTAACAATGTACTGTGAAAAGTTAATTTTTCTTGTTCAGGAAAGGAAATATCTGTGAGACCAGCGTGAAAGTAACTACGACATGCGGAATTCAAAACAATTTTAGAAGGAGGTATATCAACTGAAATTACAGATGGTAATCGTTGATTTGAAGATCATGCCTCAAATGAGAAAATTCTTCAAAACTCGTTTGTTATTTGGTTCACTCACATCTTCCATCAGCGTCGATATCGCCTGAGCTCAAAACGTCGATGAATCAAAGGTGCTAATTCCAAAGTGAAACATTCTTCATCAGAAAATTCTTTCTGAAAAGCCATCTCTTCAACTACGAATCTGAATGAATAATAAGTTAATAGAAGATTGGCATTCGCAAAAATTCGAAATAACTGACCTATGTAAACATTTTATTAAGTAATATACCACTATATTACAAATTAATTGTTTTTATAACTCCTCATATCTATGTATATAAAACATGATACTTTATTTTACATCTTCCTCCTTTTAAAGAAAATTTAGATATAACTAAGGAAACTAATACTCAAATAATAAATTTAGAGACTCAAACATTACACTGTACTAAATGTAGAGAAGCTAATTCCAAAATACTTCATTATACTTTTTTTCTTTCCTTTTCACTGCCAGGCAAGAGGAATAAAAAATATCATTAGCTACATTACCTGCCACATACAATAGCATGGCAACTTTTTTTTTTCTTCTGAAGCTTAATCAAAATATGCTGTTCTGTAAGACAAAATAATCGCTTTAAAGTTTCTCCAATTAAAAGCCATGTTACCCTTCAAGTTTAAAGGAGCCAAAGGTGGGCAGCAGATACAATGAGCCACTATTTAAAAAACATCTTTTACCTTACAGACACTTTAAAGTTTTCACCACTGCAACCATGTTTTGTTATAAAAACAATTAAGCAATTGTTTATATATCTCACAGTTATTTGATAAAACAGTTTGGTGGTTTAATCATGAACAAAACATGGTGACAGCAGTGGGATATATAAGGGTCATTCACTACAAGCGCTACATTTTCAATCATTAAAAAAAATTCATTAATTTTTTTGATTTTGTTTCCTACCCTTTTACTTATCTATTTTTATAAAAAGACCGTAATGGAAATTGCTAGTTTACACAGTACATCAATTAAAACAAAAATACGATTCCAGGGTTGTGAGGAAAAATCCAACAAAAGCCAACTTACTTCATAATTAGAACAGTAAATTTTTCAGTAAAATTGAAAGTTATTTATTAATTAAATAGTCGTCTAGTTAGCAAAAAATTTTTTTTTAATGTAGATCCTCAGCCTGTTGCTAGGTGATGCCTAAGCAACTATTTAACAACCCTTGGGTAAACTTAGCAACGGTTTCTCTTACTTAATTATAATAATAGAAATATAAAATAAATATGTTTCTTTTCAAATAAACAAAAATTGTAATAAAAATAAATGTAATTAAATTAAATACTAATACTAAGTATCCACTATTTATAACTTAATTATTAAACATGACTTGAGTACTATACTTAAATTGATTTGAATGACCAGGGTTTTTATTGTTCCTATACACATCTCAAACTACCTACTTTATTCAAGTAAAACACAAAAAAAGATGAATATAATTAATTACACATTGAAATTACATAAAATTAAAGAATGAGAATAAAGTTACTTTCCGAAATATTCTAAGCTACAAAAACATTCGCATTTTAAGAAAACTGAAAATAATTCAATTCACAATCGAATTGTGTAAATGTGTTTTTGATAATTCCATTACTTCATAATTGGCATGAAATCACAAAGTTTTTTCTCTTCTTGGACTACTTGTTTTGGTGCTGTTTGTTGTCCGTTACCTCATCTCCATTTTCAAATCCTTGGCTTTCTTTTAGTAAGGTCTTTGCATGAAATATTTGTATATCATATTACTCTTAAATAAAACCATACCATTAGCATTTCTTTCAATCTAAAATATTATCCACAGAGGCAACTTTTTATTTTTTCATTTACGTTCTTAATTGGCTTTTCTTAATTAGATTGGGTTTTGTAAAATAGTCAATACACATATCAAAATAGACTATAGTCAACCCTTGATTGATTCGTTACATTTTGGTTGGAGATGCTGACAGAAATAAAAACATATAATGAAACATACTGTTTAATGCTGGCCCTGATAAACAGTATATTTCATTACCCCTAACCATAATCTTTGTGATTATTTAGGTTTAAAAAATGCTAAATTGTAAATTATCTCTCAGAGCATTGTATACAGTCAATAAGTAACTGAGGTGTAAGATTTTTTTTCTAACAAGTCAGGAATGTGAAAATGAATTTTTAAGACAGGAGAGCATTTGCTGCCTTTGAAGGGACAACTGAAACCAAAATATTGAAGTAAGAGCACTGAGAAATTTGAAAAACATTTGCTGAAAAGTTAATAAATCATGAGTTAGATTTTTATAAGATGGAATAAATGTATCAAACCAAAATATCATCTTCTAATCCCGATTTTTTTATTCTGTTGCTAACTCTCTCGTTTGTGGCTCTAAATAAATATTACATTTTAATACCAGTAATTCAGGTGACATGTTTGTCCAGAACCACCTAGCTCTACCATAACTAATGATCAGAAGACCTTCCATCCCATCTTTTCCAACCTCTTAGGGACTTAAAAAGCATTTCAGAGCTTGTATTGCAATCTATTTGCCAACTTAACATTTCTTGGTCAATACTATCAGATCTTTTTGCATTGGTGCCTTTATCCCATAAACCTTCCAAGTTCTTTCTCTTAGACAGGTGATATGTCCTAAAACTTCATCTACAGAGGAACACAATGATTTATCACCTTACTTAAAGTGGACTAGAAAGCCTTTGATGATGACCATAGCTAATAGTAAACAATTAGTTGAGGTAATGATCAAACTTTTATGTTTTCTGGCCACCCAATATCACCAATCAAGTAGTGAAACTATCTTCCAGAACATGAGCTCTATTGTCTTTGGTATCAAAGTTACACTTACCCTAAACTCTTACAACCATCAACCAGTTAGCATTCATCTCTTGATGTCAAATGAAGCAGTTATGCTTATCCACCAGAAGCTCAATCAGCACTTAATCAATGCAATAATCCGTAAGTTTGTTCCATTAATATTATCATTTTATTGAGTATGGATATCATAATCACTATTTTAATAATATTTAATTCCAATTTTACTTTATTAGTTATGCATATTAAGCACTTTATTGTATATCAACTGTGCAGGAAAGCTCTTAGAGTTAGTGTGTTAGGTAAATAAATAAATAAAATAGAAATAACCCAAAAACATTGACTATTGATACCTTAGACATCTAATGAATATAAATAATAGTAATTTCAGATGAAAAAATTACTTTTGTCAAAAATGATACCGATCATAACACCTCATAGATGAAAATAAATCTTATAAGAGAAGGAAAAATAAATTAGGACAACATAAATATAAATCTTAATATGTTATAAAAAATAAAAATGGTTAATATATTTGATTTTAGGACAAAATTATGTTCGAATGTGGTCAATTTATACAAGTTATAAATATAATTTACAGAAAATAACATATTTTATGATTACTCCTTTTTTGTGACTATTAAAATATAAGAACAATTATAAATGAATAACATAACAAATAAAAATTTTACATTATGATCATAAGAAAGCTGTCCAGGTTGTGATTGATTACACAGCCCACTGACAAAGTCCTGTAGTTGGATGAGTTTCAGAAGCAATTACTGGAAGACCACACAACTGTCTCCTGTGGAAATAAAAATTTAACCAAATAATCAGGTATATTATTACATACTCTGCACCAAACCAAAATCAGACCCTTTGATTTTCCCCCATAATTCTAGTAAACACAATTTTTTTTTTTTAATTTGTAAGAGTCAGTTTCTTTTAAAGTTATTTAAGCAATTTCTAACATAAAAAAATTAGTTCTATTAATAATACTCTATTTATAAATTATAATGGGTAATAATGAGAAATTAACATTTTTGAAAAACTAATAACTCTTCATTTACATATGGCTTTCTGACATGATGGACTCTGGATAACAACTATTACTCCCTCTTGCACAATAAACGGTTCTAATGTAATCAGCCATAGAAGAAATTACATTTTGTATTTACATTAAAGAAATTAAATTAAAGCTTATTTTTCACAAGAAGGATTTTAAATATATTAAAATGTTCAAAAATAAAGATGAGGTATCTCCGTTAAAGCAGTCTCAAGACAAATGAGCGATTATTTCCTTCCATATTGATCCTGAAGGGATTATTTAGTCCAAACTTAGTCTGTATGAACCAAATTACTCACAGAATAGAGTATATTACTCATAATTAGCCTTCAAAAATAAAAATATTAAGTGTCCATTTTTTTCACTGCTGAGTATAATATTTGATTCTAAAACAAGCAGTTAAGTTGTATTCTTACCTGATTATTATATCAGCTCTAGCAGACAGGGCTTGTTTATTTTGTAAAATATTTGACGAAAGATCAATCTTTTCAACAGTGGAAGTATTTTCTTCACCTAAAAACATTAAGATAAATTTAAACAACATTTATTTGAATACAAGTAATATGAAATTGGTGAATGAACACAATCTTCCGTATTTAAATATATTAGTTTATTTCACAAACAACGTTTTGGGGTTATCCCCCATCTTCATTGTCATCAGGTTGTGTTCATTCGCCAATTTCATATTAGTTTCTAGAAACTCTTCCAGTAGAAGATCATTAATTTAATTGAATACAAGGATACTTGAGGCAAATCCTGTGATATTGAATTACATTTGAAGCAAATTTAAAATAAGTACAGTTAATAAGTACATTTATTACAAAGAAATAACATTAGTACAGGAGTCATTGAAACATTCAAGAACTATGTCAAACAGTTGAACATACAATCATTAAGATTTATTTATGTGGCCAGGGTTAAACGTCTTTTTTTGATTAGTTACACGTATTTATAATCAAGGTGATGGTAGTGGGGGTACTCTATTCTAGATCTAACTTTACAATCATTTCTCAGAACAAACCGAAACTCCTCAGGAACTCCAGGAACTTTGATTTCTAAATTATAGATAATCATAAAGAACAAGAGACTTTGGTAGAGGTCACATTGAAGAAGCTATAGACAAGCCAAGGTGGTTTTCTAGAAAATAGTCCATGTTATTTGAATTTTTAATCCATTCCATTATAGAATCATTCTAACAGATAAGGGGAGATGTAGAGGATAAGAGGAGAGGGAACAGAGCAGGATGAGCTTCTGCCAAGTCAATAGGAAAAAGGAGAGATGGATGTGGGATGAATAAGCCAGAGAATTGGTGCAGACAGACAGATATCGTAACTACAGTTATGAAATAGCCTCATTGAGGTGATGGACGGTCTGGCTCAGCCTAATATGAGATTCTGAGATCAAGTATTGGTTATCTGATTATTGAAACAGTGAAAAGTGTAATTATTTTAACCATATCACAGCTCTGTATGAGCACCTCACAGTGGAAAATCCTCTGAGTAGTTTTTTAATGGTGTTATGAACCATAGGGTTAATTAAGCATTATTTTTAATAGGAAAATAAGGAGAAGCAGGTTCAGGTATATAAATGTATATTGTTATTTTTCTTTGATGTTTAAAAATAATATTCTTTTAATGATTTTTTTATTCAATTCTTGCAGTGAGTAATATTGATTGCATCGAGTTGATTAATTTTTACCAATTTTAATCAATAAAAATTATAAATTGCACTATTAATAATCAATTGAAATAATAAATTGCACTAGGTTGCACTACTAATAAGGTTTATAAATAAGATAAAAATTACACCTGATAACAACAAAAATTTAATTACTTAAAACTTTTGTAATCATAAAATCAATTAAATTAATCAAATTCATATAATTAACTTTTTCTTTTAAAAAATATTTTACTTTGTTTCTTTTAGATTCCAGGGATTATTCAAAATAAAAAAAAAAACATGAGATTTATCCTAATAATGAAAAATAAATTAAATTCAATGCAATAGCTTAAATCTAAAGCAACTGAATTACATAATACAAATAAAAAATACATAACACTTGAATTCCTGTATTCCCTTACACCTCTTCTATAGTGGTAGATAAATATCATAGCAAATTATATAATCTAAAAATATTTAACACGAATGCACAAAATTTGGAATGCCATTCTTAATTTTTAAAGTGTTACCTGAGGAATGTTTTTTTGTCAAGCGTGCAATAAATTTATCGCCAGCAAAATCCTGAGATATTTTAATTCGTTTAAATATTGCTGATGAACTCCAGTTCTTTCTTGCAGATCCTTTTTTTGAAATTTCTCGAGATGGTCTCCATTCTGCAACTAAACTGGCCCAATCCACTCCAAGAGCATCAACAACACTTATACCTGAATACAAATGACAGTTCAGTTTATTCTGCATTTATACTGTTCATCTTAAATTGAATATTTTCAATTATATTGGTCTAAATTTTAGTAAACTTAAAATTCCTTAAAAACAAAATTACACATTACTTTAAATACAACACAATAAGGTAGTGTTTCAGGGTTAAGTGTTCTGGAAGTCTAAAAAAGACCCTACCCTGCAAACTTCAGTAAATGGTAGGAAGATGGATTGTAGAAAATATGTGATTCTTTAGTACTGCAAACTTCAACATCACAGAGGAAGCTTTTGAAAGAGTAAAACATCAATAATTTAACATTTTTTTTACTCATTTGAATATTTTTCAATTTAACAACAGTATGATTTTAAATTTGATAATACACGCTTAAGGACAAACCGATGGTAAAAATAAAATAATAATTAAATAAAAAATGCTGAGAAAACTTTTAAATTTGGTAAAACAAAAACAAAATTTGGACTAATATTAAAAATGTATATCTTATTTGTAAACTTTCATTAAATAATGTATCTGAAGAAATTTTTATTTAATATTATATTAAACTGGCCTAATAAATTTAACATCATCATATATTAATATACATATAACCAATATATTATCATTTGTAATGTATTTAAATTTTAATAGAAATATAGAAGTTATATTAATATTGATATAAGAGATTTTATCTTTTATTCACTTTGGATTGATTGGCTCTACCTCCTAGCCAGTGAATAATGCCTTGGTCTTAACTACTGTAATAAAAACAGTGATTTTGATATTAAAAAAAAAAAAAATTAAATCCATACTGCTACAACCCATGATGGGTCAGGGGTTCAATACTTTTTAAGGAAGTACTGTTACTAAACCAACGGATGAGCTTTGATAACCTTAGGGTTTATGCCCTAAGGCCCCTGCCAACAACAACTAAACCAATGGTTGTGCAAGGAGGTGATTTGTTCAGAATCATGCTTTACATATTAAATGTAATTTGATTTAGAAATTTTTCTTCACACCAAATTTATTATACAGACGTGTCTATACTGTCGGGTCTGTCCGTTCAATCACTTGATCTGAAATTCTTCTATTATTCTTTTATTCCTTATCCTAGGGGTTAAAAAAAAAATGAGAAATCACTGAGAATTATTAGTCTTAACAGCTCGTCCAAGTGCTTCCAGGAGATACTTGGAACAGCATCATGGAATATTATTCTCATTATACAACAAATGTGAATTCGTAAATTTTAAATCTACAATTTTATAACCTATTATTGATGCTTATTTTAAATAATGACAAACAAATCAACTACACCTAAACACAAGGTGCAAAATAGTTAACAAAATCAAATTGGCAGCAAAGGAAACGTCGTGGGTAAGAGTAAATGGGAGAGGGTTAATTAAGTTAGCTTATCAAGCATCAGACCGGGCGCATAGCCACCCCCATTTTCATGTTTGTGGTTAACACAATAACCAGTAAAAACAAGTGCAATAGCTATGCTAAGCTAACTCAGTTTATCTGTTGATAAACAACCTGCTTAAAAATTATTATTGTCCTAAGCTAAAAAACACCTATTATGTTTGTTTTATATTATAAAACACAATGTGGCACAATATTGGCGTGTTTCCTAGAAGATAAATATTCCTTAATGTATTTGATAGAAAGTGCATACATACTGCATGTTCAACACAGACATGTGTACAAGACAAAGATAATGCAACATTTTTGAAAAAAAAATATTTTGTTTGGCACGCTATTTGTCGAAAGCTGTCAGAACATAACTCTGGAGAAATCTTTAGACTGTCCACTCCATCAGTCCCATTAAACCTTTAATCATTGTTGGTATGGTTTATGTTTTCCAATTATTCATAGAAAAGCTTATGCAACACATAAGGGATTTCCCTCTTCAGTATAATTTAGAAGAAAAATATTACTGTTACTAACAATAGAAGGATCACGCTTGGAAGTTAAATGAATAAATCAGAAAAATGGTATTATTTAACGCATAATATTTATTGTTTAACATGAAAATTATCTAAGTTTATCTTGTGATTAAACTGAAATAAATGAATTTGCATAATAAATACGTATCCTGTTGTATTTTCTGACACATGCTATGTTGTGTCATATAATGTAAAACCTCCTTAACTAGGGGAAATGCTCCCTCCCCTCACTGGCCTTATTAACCTTATTACAAGAAATCAAAAATTGTTTACCCTTGTTACATTTTGATTCCTCTTCCAATTCTTCATCAGATATTTCCTCAAAATCTAGGGATACAATACCATCATCTTCAGTAATCCTTGATTCCACATTCCTAAAAATAATCAAAGTATTAATAATAATAACCATCAAAACAGGTCAAAATATGTAAGTAAGTCATTTTTCTCCACCAATTTAAGTTATTTCATCAATTGACTTTTTAAATTGTTAAAATCGTGTGTGAAGAAACTGTAAAATCATTTGTCTAGGGTTTGATAAACAGCGAGGATGGTTGAAAATGTTGAGTAAAAGAAACAGTAGACTCTCAGAAAAAAACCAAAAAAAAAAACTGATACATTTGGCTCATTAAAAAAATGATTTAAATTAAAAAAATATTTTTCATAGTCTAAAGATTGAGTTACTTCTACTTCCATCTGTATAAATAACACATGAATTCAACAAAGCTTAAAAACTTGTATAAAAAAAGGACTCTGCTGCAAATCTTCACATACCACAATCATGAATTATTAAGCTAAAATTTTAATAGATCTACACTGAGAGAAGCTGATGGCGTAAAAAGTTGGTTTGAACAAACTATCTAAATGAATGTAGAATGAGATTTCATTAATTAACAAAAGCTAACACAGAAAATATCTTTTATTATGTTTCTAAAACTTATGTTTAACAGTATTTTTATAAAAATTTCAGCGTTATGAAAAAACAAAGAGAAATATTTTACGAGGAAATTGAAGCGAATAAATAACTAATATAGTGCCAGAGTGCTGTAAAAGCCTTAAATGAAGTTGTCAAAGTTCCCATATAACTTTTTTTTAATAGACGATCTGTTGCATCAACTAGAAGTGTTAAGCTACTGATGGCTCTTTCCAGTCTGAATGGGATGTGAAATGACCGATTGTGAAATCATGACATCCAGAGAGACTAGAACTACAATGGTCCCAGTCAGTGTTTATACTTTGTGTGGTAAGGACGCATTTAGCGGATAGAGCTCCAAAGGATTAAGTACTCTCTACAAGCGAAAAGTTTTCACTTTCATTTATTCATTTTATTTTATTTTTTTCTACAAAGTATATCTCTATCTTTAGTTTTTTCTTTAAGTTGATATATATAATTTTCTATTGTTTTTTTTTTTTCTAATATAAACATTTGTGTTTTCATTTTTTTAAAAATATATCAAATAAACCAACATTTCGGATTACTCGTCTTCAGAGCGAAAGAAGGCAAAATTAAAAAAAAATACTACAAAAACAAATGACATACAAGAAAAATCCTTAAGATTTCTTATAATAAAAAGAGACGAAAAGGATGAAGACGGAAATTCGTCAGATTTCAAAAAAATCTCACCGTTTTTTATTTATAAAAGCATAAATAATTTGATCGGGGAAGTAAAATTTGCCAAAAAATTAAAAGATGGAACCCTCATAATCGAAGTTTTTACAAATACACAATCGGAAAAACTACTAAAATGCGAAACAATGTTAAATAAAGTCCCGATTAAAGTAGAGCCGCATAGTAAATTAAACCAGAGCCAAGGGGTCATATGGTGTCCCGATTTAAATTTTTGTACGTTAGAGGAAATAAAAGAATAGTTAAAAGGACAAAATGTAGAAGATGTTAAAAGAATGACATATTTTAAAAATAACGAAAAACATAATAGCAATAATTACCTTTTAACGTTTAATAACCCCACTATTCTGCACGAAATTAAAATACGATTTTATATTATTATCATAAAACAATATATTAGAAGCCCGATTATGTGTACTGTCTGTATTCGATTTGGACACACAAAAACGACATGTAAAAGCAATCCATTTGTCGTTATTGCGGGGTAAATAGACATGAAGGAATACAGTGCGAAAAACCTTTAAAATGTGTAAATTGTTCCGGTGAGCATGAGTCTTTCAAAAATTTGTCCAACTTTTATTAAGGAAATGAAATTAAGACTATACAGGAGACCGAAAAAATTACTTATATAGCAGCTAAGAAAAAATATGAATTAATATGCCCATTACCCACACAATTAACTTTTTCTAATATAGTTAAACATAAAAAAACTGTTAGTGTTAGCGTACAAACAGAAGAACAAGGCAAAAGTTATCTTATTATTAAGAAGTCCTCAGAGGCCAGTTGACGCACTCCAACTGTGGTCTATGAATCCCCCACCATAACCCAACCTCCACCCACTATTCCCTCCCCTCCTTCACCCATTATTCCCTCTTCCCCCTTCCCTTCTTCCATTACTCTCCCTTTACCCTCTCTTTCTCCCTCAGTTTCCAATATCCCATCAACCCTTTCTCAAATAGTCCGTGAAAAATCACAGTCTTCCACCCGAAAACAGGACAAAAGAGAGGAGGCTGAACCTCCTCCAGATTTTCCGAAGTCTACCTCTTCGGAAATATCCACCACTAACGAAATCTCTGTTCCCCAAGATAGTAAAGATAAGTCACGAGGAGAATGGACGAAAGTTAAAGAAAGAAGAACAAGAAGTAAAGCACGAATACAGAGCCAAGAAAAAATGGAACACGATTAATAAGTAAAGTAAAGTCGATATTTACTTTCACATTTTTCTATTTTAAAACTGATTACATATTTCTCACAAAATTTCTATATAATTTTTATTATTATTGTTTCATTTATTTATTTATTTTTTAATCTTTATTTGTCTAAAGTATTCTGAACTAAACCTATTTTTAATCACCATTAATATCTACTTCATTAATTTCAAAAAATTGTTCTCTATTTATTCAGGTAAAGTAACTTTTTTTTCCCTCTCCTTTATTTTATTTTTATGTCATTATTACAATGGAACTGTAATGGATTAAAAACTCATTTTAATGATCTTAAGATTCTGATTAGAGATATAAATCCATTTTATATCCCTCCAGGAAACCAATCTCTCAAATCATGACAAAAGAAATGAAAATTTGTTTAAAATATACAGGAAAGATGGGCCATATACAAATCATGGCCACCACGGGGTACTCCTTGCCGTAAAATAATCAGTTTATTCCGAACCGATCCAAATAAATACTCATCTCCAAGCTATAGCAGTTAAAATCCATATGAATTTTACCTTCTCAATATGTAACCTATATCTGCCACAGGATCGTCAAATTGATGACCAACACCTAATAGACATATTTAATGAATTACCACAACCTGTACTCTTTATAGGGGACATGAATGCCCATTCGCCGCGGTGAGGTTCTCAAAACCTTAATATGCAAGGTAAAATAATAGAAAAATTCATAGACAATACTAATCTCCTCCTGCTTAACACAGGGGAGCATACTTTCCTTAGCTCCAGCTATGGGACTTTTTCAGCACTGGATCTTACCCTCTGTAGTCCAATGTTGTATAATTCCATGGATTGGACAGTTCTTACTGATTTGTACGGCAGTGACCATTTCCCACTTCATATAAAATTTAAAATCATGAATTGTATACATGCCAAGCCGAAATGGGTGCTAAAAAGAGCTGATTGGACCCTTTTTACGTCCCTTGCCTCACCACCACAAATTCAACCATCAGATATGGACACTGATACAGGCTGTAAAGCCCTTACTAACAACATTATAAAAGCTGCAAAGGCATCAATACCGATGAATTCGGGATCCCCAAGACGCTTGTCCCTTGGTTTAATAGTAGGTGTAAGAAAGCTATTAAAGAACGTCGTAAGGCATATAAAAAATTCACCAAATGTATGACGTCGGAAAACTTTATTGAATATAAAAAGCACTGGGCTATATGCAGAAATATATTCAAACAAAGTAAGGCGGAGTCATGGAAAAAATATATTAGTTCCATAAACTCTTTTACCTCGTCAGCTGATGTGTAGAATAAAGTCCGCAAATTTACTAGAAATCCCTCCATTCCCTGTTACACCAAATCGGTTAGCGGAAAACTGACAGATAACCCATCAATAATTGCAAATACATTTGCCAACTATTTCTCCGAAATATATTATTCCACTAAAAATAATAATTATGACGAAGCAATAGGTTCCGAAAGGACAGATAATGAAGCGGTCGTACATTATAACCTCCCTTTTTCCTTATGGGAACTAAAACATATTTTAAATACTGTCAAAGGCACTACACCCAGACCTGATCAAATCCAATATGACATGATAAAAAAACTCCCAAATACCATGCTAAAGTGGCTGCTTGACTACTGTAATCATGTCTGGTTCACTGGGAAATTCCCAAATACCTGGCGGGAATCAATAATAATCCCAATTTTAAAAAATGGAAAGGACAAGCGGATGACAGCCAGCTACCGACCCATATTCCTCACAAGCTGTGTCAGTAAAATAATGGACCGTATGGTCAATAAAAGATTAATGTGGATAATAGAGAGCAATAATTTTTTACAATCTTTTCAATCTGGATTCCCCAAAGGTCGATTCACACTAGACCATCTGGTTACTTTGAAGGCTGAAACCCAATATTCATTTATTAATGCTCAACATTCAATCGCGATATTTTTCGATCTTAAAAAAGCATTTGACAGTATCAAACATAATATAATCCTTAAAAAATTATCAGCTGTCAGAATCAAAGGGCAAATGTACCAATACATAAAACAATTTCACTCACATCGCCACTTCAGAGTACAAATAGGATGCGAATTTTCCGATGAACGCAAACAGATTAGCAGAGTCCCGCAAGGATGTGTTCTCAGCCCAACTCTATTCTGCCTAGCAATAAACGATTAACTTAACATGCCAAGGGGTGTTAAACTGCCGCTATTTGCGGACGATCTAGCCATTATTTGTCGATCAGCAAATACAACTATTATCAAACATAAATTACAGGAAGCAATAAATATAATGAACAACTGGTCACTTTCAATCGGTCTTGAGTTCTCACCTGAGAAAACCAAATGCCTCCATTTCACCCGAAAAAGAATAACTCCACCATTTCCTGAACTCTATTTAGGTGAATCTTTGATACCCTGATCGGAAGCTAAATTGGAAAACGCAAATTTCGACACTAAAATCCAATACAATAAAAAAACTAAATATATTACCCTTGCTTAGCGGCACCTCCTGGGGCTCTGACAGACACACACTGATAAAATTATACCGGACCCTAGTATGCTCGAAACTAGACTATGGATGTTTTATTTACGGCTCTGCCCGACACCAAATTCTCGCCAGACTGGATGTGGTTCATCATACAGGGATACGTATCGCAACTGGCGCATTTCGAACAAGCCCCATTCTTAGTCTGTGTTCTGAAGCTGGACTACCTCCTCTGTTATTCAGAAGTAAAAACTGGCGATAAACTACATTTCAAAATTATACCCTCAAAAGGATCATCATAAACATAAATACATCTTCAAACCAAAATATTCAAATTTTTTTAGAAACAAAATAAATTCAACACTCCTGTTGGCAGAAAGAACACATACTGCTACCAAAGGTAGTACGTCACATACTGAATATAGAACTAGGTTCTCACATCTCTGTCAAAATATTCCAGATCCTTTTTTGATATATACTGACGGATCAAAATCAAACGAATCTACAGCATCCTTTTTCATCACACATAACTCAACCCATAAAATAAAACTACATAAATTATGCAGTGTATATACAGCTAAATTACATGCAATAGCCTCAGCACTCCACTTCTCCATGACAGTGACGCATACTAACATTGTTATCATTACCGACTCTTTAAGCTCATTAAAAGCCATGAAGACCATTTACCCGAAACACTCGGCAATCATAAAAATACACAATTACACCAACATGCTAGAAAACTTGGGAAAAACTGTTTTCTTTATATGGGTGCCGGGTCACGCGGAGATCGCTGGAAATGAACTGGCGGACGTTACAGCCAAACAAGCACTTGCCCTTCCGGGTTGGGGCACGGCCATTCTGACACCCCAAGAAATAAGTCTCCCGATGAAAAATGAAATATTAGCTAGTTGGCAAGCCATGTGGAATGAAAGCCCAGCAAGCAAATTAAAAACTATTAAAAAAACGATTAAACCATAGACCACATCAAACCGTTTCAATCGCAGGGAGGAGGTAGCTATAGCCAGATTTAGAATAGGTCATACGAATTTAACTCATGCATACCTGATCAATAAGCAACCACCGCCAAAATGTCAATACTGCAACAGTGTACTTACAAGTCAGTCACATATTTGAAGAATGTCATTTCTATTACATGAACTTATGTAGATTGGGAGTGGGACAGAGTTTCGGATACCCTGAATGACGAGCAAAAAAATATAGAAATGGTTTTAATTTTCTTAAAAAGGAATAATCTTTTGAATAAGATCTAAACCCAAAAGTTTGTCATATGTATTGAAAAATTCTAAAATAAGTAATTATTCAAATTTATTTAGCAATTAAAGAATTTCAAATCTTGAAATAGAATTATAAAGTGAGAAGCGTGGGCGTTGATGACCTCAGGGTTTTACGCCCAAAAGCCCCAACCAACAACAACAACTACAACGGTCCGAAGCTTCACCACAATATCCAAAATCCAATGACCCATAAGTGTTGGCGATGAATTGTGCAATCTTTCACACTAACAGTCCTTCTAAGTGTTAGTTGGCATGGAACAATTTTCAGGGGCCAGTCTAATAAATTTTATTCAATCAATATATAATTAATAATATTGAAATTGGTTGGAGTATTATAGTTGAAAATACGGAAGAGCTGCAGGAACAATTTCAAAAAGAATCCATAATGCATGGTCAAAGTTTAGTTGTTGTAGTGTTAGTTGTTCAAAAGCATACATATTTTACTTTCATATAATAAATTAATCTGGATTTTCTTTTTAGGAAGTTTGATTAATTAATTTCTATAAATTTTTGAGGTTAAAAAACTTCTGCAACTAAATACAAACTATTCTATATATTTCTTCATAGTTGTACAACGTTACGGAACAATTGTCCCATATTCATGCACCTTAATAACCCTTCAAATAATCATTTATTTTAAACAACAATTCTCATCCATGTCATATACGTGTATTTGTAATTCATATAATTATATTTACCTCATACTTGTCATAATTTCAATTTCACTATCGAAATCATGTCATCCATATAACATGGTTGAACATTGTTTCACACTGCATTGTTTAATTCATTATCTTTCACTATAATAAATTAATCTTGTTAATAATTATTCTAAAACGATATATCTACAACAACAAATTGTTAGTTACTAAAAACAATACAGGGAAATCTCAGTAACTCAAACTTTGATAGAATGTATATATACTCTAATAATCCAAAATGGAAAAAATAAAATAAAAAAATTATGGATGAAAATTTTTGTTGCGGAAGAGAAAAACAGAGACAAATATCAAATGAAAGAGACCTATTTGGTTAGTCGTATTTCCAGTAGTTTTCAAAGTTCATGCTAAAATACACACTCTTCCCAAGATTATTTTCCAATCTCTATCCTTCTTTTATAAAAACACAATGGGAGAACTAACAAAATATTTTGTCAACTTTCATATCAGCAGTTTTTAAAATAAGTAAAAATGGTATCAAATGAAGTAGAAAGTCAAATGGAGGAACCTGACAAAAAAGCATGAAGATGGAGAGTTTATACTTCTTCACTAACAAAGGCAGAGAAGTCTTGTATTAAAAAAAATTGCCCCAAGAATTGAACATTATAACACAACAACTTGTGTTTAACATTTGGGATCTCAAGAAATAAATTTAGTTACGTATCTATCTGTGGTCAAATCCATGTCTGGGCATGACACTAACTACTGTTAATCAGTTTTTTAGGAAATTTTTATGTTTAGCCTTTAATTTTCTCTTATGCATGCATTAATATATTTTCCTTGACCTAAGGTTTCACCAACTTGCTTATGGAAGAGCAGTTCAGGTCTAATACCCAAGGAAAAAAGAGAAAATGTAGTCATCACCATACCAATTGACTGAATTATTAAGTTATGGTAATCGATTTACAATGCATTTCATGTTCTTTAATATGGTATACCATCATAACTTTTTCGGATTCTAGTAATAGTATAGGAATCCGAAAAAGTTACAACATACAAGGAATGATCATTTTATGAGCTAGATTTTATGCATTGGACTCCAGGGCTAAAAGTTTTAAGAATGTTGGGGATTAGGGTAAAAACAGTCTAGTGTCAATTTTATTATATTCTAACATCTATTTTTGATTAAAAATGTACGAAAGTATTATACTTGACAAACCTATATCTAAAAAACGGTTCATATCTCATACAATTTATTCACTAACATTGAAATATAGGAAAATTGATAATTATGTGCCAAATAGAAATGGTGAATGAGGAACCTACGTTGAAGTATGTAATTAGCAGATTTTTTTTTTACAAACTTAAAAGGATATGAATCAACTAGCAACGAGGTAGGGTAAGTGGGAGCAAGATCTTATCTAATTTCCAAGTGCGGCAAAGAATAACCAGATAGTAATAAAAGAGAAGTTTGTAGAAGGTTAGTTTTTATTTTTTCTGGATTTCAGGACCACTTGGTCTTGTCCAACACTTAAGGCATCTGGAAATCTTCTACAAATCTACCCTAATATGGGTTACAAAGTTGGTAAACCACCCTTCTCACATATAATGTTTCATATTTATATGAATAAGAGGTTATACTCACTAGTATAAACCAATGTTTGTTTAGACTTCTTGATTGATTGCCATAGATTCATTTTCATTTATTTTTTAAGATAAATAGAAAACAAGCAAGGAAATAATGGTCTGGTTAAAAGACGTCATCATTTTAGGTAATTTATAAAAAATTGTTTAACATTAAAAGCCTGGAAATATCCTTTAAAGAACTCTTCCACATAATAGTTCCGCTTTTACTCTCAGGTGAAGCTGAGAGGTAACTCACTTTTAGACACAAAATTAGGCAAAAAGTGCATTATTTTTGGTTTTGAAAAAATGATCTAAAGTTCGCAGCAAAAGTAAAAGAAATGTTATTAAACTTGGCTTTAATTAGCAGAACTCCTTTAATTTAATTTAAAAGTTGATCAATACATTTTTCGTCCTTCGATAATAAAAATTAAGACTGGAAGATTATTGATTGACCGTGTGTAAAGATGAAAGGAATATGGTCCGGGTGCGGTCAAAAAAGAACAAAAAAATAGTAATGGAAGATTATTGATTGACCGTGTGTAAAGATGAAAGGAATATGGTCCGGGTGCGGTAAAAAAAACTCAAATAGTAGAATATACACTATTTTATTGAGCCAACGTTTCGCCCCACGTTGCAGGGCTTCGTCAGGGCTATTTTGACACCCAGACCATATTCCTTTCATAAAAATTAAGAGTATTGAATCTTTGAATGATTAAATTATTGTCAATATTATAGCAGGTACCTAAAATTTAAACATTGAAAAAGTAAAAATAATTCATAATTAAGTTAATACAGAATCAGAAAACAAAAAATGGTTATTACATATTTTAGACTTTCTGTATGCTTTAAAGACTTTTACTGTACATACACATGCCCTTCACTTATCCTCTTATTCATTTTTATGAAATCTTTAAATTACACTGAAAAGTATCCATATGATTTTTAATATTTGTTTGACATTCAAAATTTGTGATTAAATCATTAGTTTGTTAAAGATGGCCCTCACTAAGACATGAATCAATTGTTATGAATAGTCATGATTAATATAAAAATTCGCAAACCTTTCTCCAGGTGGAGTAAGAGGCTGAGATCCTTCTTCATGACCATGAAGATGTTTATTAGTTTCAGTAAGGCTACCAGCATCCTCCTCTATCACTTCATCGTCCACAAACTCTGTCTAAAATCACATAAATATCATGAAATTTTTAAGTTTTACATTATTAAATCTCATTTTTAAAATTTAAAAGAATGATTTAATGAGAGAAAATTGCTAACTAAAATAGAGTTAAATTAATTTAACATGTTACTGTTAGCAAATATAGTATTAGATTAGGAGTTAAAATTGCAATTATAATAATAAACAAAACCTTTCAACTTTGTTGATTTCATTAACAAATAAGTGTTACAGACAAATCAGTTAATTTGTCATAAGAATGTGTGGTTTGTAACATTTCAAATCATAAATAACCTATAAAAGAGAAAAATCACACCATAATTTGGAGAGTGTGACTTTTGTTACTTGCAGATGGAAAATGATTTTAAAGTTGGAGAAATTTTACTTTTAACACTAAGCCTTCTAGAAATTTTCAGATAAAAATGTTGTTCAAAGTAATATTTAGTTTTTTCAGGAAGAGAAACATAAACACACAGTATAGCTACTTTTTGGCAAAGAAAACTTTATTTACTGAAAAAAAAAAATTCTTATAAAATATAAATAGCACTTGAATAAATAAGGATTATCATAATGGGCATTACATTAGTAGGGAGATATATCTAAAAATAATAATGTAGTTCTTAATTTACATGGGAAATAGGTTCTTGCTTACTAAATCCCATAGATATTAAGTGATATACTTGTTATATACATAAATTATTTGGAAGAAAATGAAAAAGCTCAATTTTTTGAACACATATATTTGCATTTGTATGTTATATAAATAAAAGAGTTAGCACCAAAAAAAAAAAGGATTAATGAATAAGCTTAATATATCTAACATCAAATTAAAAAAAATACTTGCATCTTCTCTGTTTAATATATCATCAGGATCATCACTAATATCACTTAGTTCTTCCTGAAGAGACACCTCATCAAGTCTAGTACGTTTTATTTCCATTTCTACATCTTCACCTGATCTTTTAGAGCCACTTGACATATTAGCTTCTTCTGAAAAATTAATAAATCTTTATTTTAACAATAAAAAAAAAAAAAGTGTGGAGGCAAACAAATTTTGGTCAAAGGGATAAGGTTTACTGAAGTTGAAGGTTGGATGTTGATATGACCAACAATCACAGGGTATGTCCATCCCTCTAACAAACTCCATTCAAAACTCAACAAGGTTGGACCCATAACTATCCTCCCATCTATATCTTGATCAACCTGATCTTTATTCATCCGGTAATTGTAACTTTCTTTTTTTTTTTTTGTTATTTATTCATCATCCAGCTTAGCAAATTTTAGAGACCAATTTCAACTGCCATAATGCAATTACTTCAATCATAATCATGTCAATCCACCATAAAATTCGCCAGAATTTATTTTTCCCTAGATCAAATATTTAACTAATCATTACTTTTTCAAAAATCTTAAGGCATTGCTTTCCCTTTAATATAAGACACTTTTTTAATATGTTACAAATTCAAAATTACAGAAGGGATAGTTATATAACAAATTTCTGGATATTCAGAAAGAACCAATTAATGATACAAATGAAAAATAACAAGCATTTTCTTTCTTTAATTTTCTCTGAAATTTATTTTCTTCTAGATATTGCAGGATACAAAAACTAAAACTTGAAAAACAACCAAAACCTATTTCCTTTTACATCAATATCTAACCAGGTTTCATACTTACTGTGGATTACTACTCTACTGTGGAAGGATGTGATGGAACCAACAGGTAGGTTGAACAGATTCATCATTCACAATATTTTATTTCTTAAATTACGTTAATAGATTTATTTAATAACAACTACTACTTAAATAAATAGTAAAGTTTCAACCACAATCAATTTTGAAAGAGAAAAAATGTACTAACAAACATCTGCATATTTTTGAATGTCCATCTCAGTAGTTTCAAACTATGATCGAACGTAGATAGTGCCATATGTGGTAACTTTTGATCATTTTCTCTAAGCTCTTCATAAGATCTCTTAATTCATTAATTCTCACTTCTTGATGCCAAATATTTAGAAAACCAAGTATAAATCTATCGAATTTTCCAAAAAAATTAATTTTATACCTGAAGTATACTATCCAAATCAATAACCCAGGTGATTCAGTGCATGTTTCAAAGAGATAAATTGTAAACTAAATTGCTAGTACGTTCACAATCAATGAATCAGTACAAACACAAATGAAATGTTTCATACTAGTCTATATGAAATAAATTTTTATAGATTATTTTCCAATGTAAATAGAACCTAAATCAATAATAACAAATAATTTCAATTATTTTCGGACTGATGGACCTGAGAGGTTAGGCAACAATCTTATTTTATTTTTAAACATATTTTTATAGCATAAATATATGATGTATGATATTTACTATATTGTTTTGGGATACCCTCTTAAACAATACAATTAACTTGACCCTAACAACAAATGTTCCTTACAATATAATAATTGTAAGAAAGGTTAGGTGGTTTTTTTTTATATTAAGAAAGGATAATTCGGGGAGCCTTGCATTACCAATCTTGGCCATAAGTTTGATGAATAATCTACAGAATATGACCTTATGTTTTCTTTACAATTTTTTAATGCTGTATGGGTATTTTTTAGAATACGTAGAAATTAAACCATTTTTAACTTGCTGTATAGTAATGTGCTCTCTGTATAAACTATAAATCTTTACAAATCATGCATTTAAAAGAGATTTTATATGAGCTGTTTGTATAGAAAATCTATATTTATCTAACATCACTTAGAAACCTCATACAAATAATACCTGAGTACTATCCTTCTCTTAAATGTAAATTGTACTATTTTGGGATATTAGATATTATAGCTCCAATGTGAACGATGGTCAATTTCATTTTTATAAAGGTACAAAGATAAAAGTGAAACATCGCGTTATTTTAATAAAAACTATTTGTGTTTACTAGTCAAAATTGATGAGTCTGCCAACCATAGTTGGGAAGAATAAAAAATAGCAGCTGTTTCAAAATGTTAAAAAGAAAATTAATTATTTTTAAATTTAGAGATCCATATTTTTAAAACTGCCTACAACACTAAAAACCTAATAGAACATTATTTAGGGTAAATTTACTAAAATATGAGCCCTAATAGAACTGTTAATGTTCAATAGTTCTCAAGATACACTTTTTTAAAAAAGCAACATTTCAAAACAAAATAATAAATCAGTAGTTAGTGAATTTATTTTGGAATAACTATATCTAAGTAATCAATAGATGTACATATGTCTATTAGCACTCAAATTAAAGCTAGTTTAATGTACAATAAAGTAGTTCATAATGTTTATTTTTGTAAGATTAGAAGTTTTTATGTTTGCTAAAATAAATTCGCAAAATGTTGATTTCTCAATGTTTGGAAAAAACATTTGGTTTATGAAAAACTATATCTCAGGAACTACTAGACGTATAGATGTCTGTTCGAGCTCATATTTTATAGAATGTACTCTACTTTAAACATTGTGCTATGATTTTTTTTTTTTTTAGTGTTGTAGGTAGTTTTATAGTAAAAGTAAGCAAATATTTTAGGGTTTTTCTGGAATAAAATAGACTTCAGGGGGTGTGCTGTATCTTAAATACTTCAATATTTACTTGTTAATAACATTATGAACTGTATTACTTAAATAGTCAAGGTAAAAACTGAAGGGAATTTTGTTTTACCTACAAGAACTGAAAAATTAATTTTTTGTATCTTCAGAAAAACCACCATTTTTATTTTCTCTATGATGGCCAGTCATAGACATTTGACTCTGAACAGTAAATAGTTTTCATTAAAATAATAAAAAATGGGGGGCAATAACTGGTTTTTTCCCCTCTTCTTGGATTCTTGGACTAATATGTTTTAAAAAATGTAAAATTTATGAAGAGAGAAAAAAAAGCCTCACATCATACTTCATAATTAAAATGTCACAAGTTAGGATAAAACTTCGGCCTAACATTTTTAATTGTTTTCCTCTCTTTTTATACATCTTCACGAATAAGCTAAGTGATTTTCCCGTAAAGTAAGTTTTATCATTATTATAACGTAATATATAGTTCCTAAATCAGGAATGAACTTTTGAAAAGGTATTTACCTTGATTAAAATACATAAACAAAATATTTACAAATATATATTCAATCTATAATATTAAAAACTATAAACAGGGAATTAGTAAAACTAATTAATTTTTCTGGCTTACTCTGTTCTTTTTCTCCCTTGGAAACATCATTAGTATGATCTTTCTCTTTTTCACTATGATGATTTCTTCTGAAAACAAAAGGAAAAATATTTAAAATTAATTTAGTATTATTGAGAGATGACGAAATGAATATTGATTTTTAACCAACCTATCTTCATGATGTGATAAATGAGATCGTGATCTCCAATCTCCATTTCCTGACACTGAGCCACTATAAGAACACCATTCATCACCTCTTTCTTCACATCTGATATTCAAAAAATAATTAGACCCAGAACAGTAACCATTAGCCAAATTATATTTAATAAAATAAGTACTCCTAAAAAACATACCATTTGAAAAGTACGTACATAAGAAAACAATCAGTCCATTTTTTAAAAATCTGAGATATCAGTACCATCTATTAGTATTTAAAGAAAGCTTTCTTCCTATACAATTATTCATTCATGTGATAAATGAACTGAGCAAAGAAACTGATATATTTCCATAATATTGTGGAAGTGATAGATATTAACCTACCTATTTTACTGAAAAACAAGCAACTTAAAATATGACAGACCTTTTTTCTCCTGTACCCTAAAGTTATTACTCATCTATGATACCAGACTTTTCCTAAATCACAAAAATTTCAGCACATAATCAACCATAACTACCTTCATTAAGGTTTTTCTAAGAAAATTACATATAGACATGTCTAGTAATCACAAAGTATTAAACAACTTCACTTTTTGTGAGGTGTAACAAATTAAAAAAATTGATTTGCTCATAAATCATACCTTGAAGACCGATTGTCCCAATCTGTATGTTCAGACCATTCATGACTTCCACTTTGTTTTTCTCGGCTTTCGACCCAGCGACGACCCCTTCTATCATCTCTGGTTGAGCTACGCTCAGGGCTTAATCGTTCATTACCATAACGATTTCTTTCAGCGCCACCTAAAGAAATAATTTAGATGAACAATGTAATTATTAACAATAAATAATAAATTTTCCCACTATAATTTATTTACATCTGTTATTTAGGACTAGGAACCCTTCATATTTAGGTTCTTTCTTGACTCCTGATTCTTTTTTTTTTTCAAAGCTTTTAAGCCTTGATAAAAAATTACAATACTGCTTAAAATGTAAGGAAATAAAGGAAGATAATGGAATGTCTATCTTTTTCAACACTTGTCCAATAGCCTTCCAATGAGATCTTTCAATTATAAATGCTTCCTTAATATTAAGCTAAATTTCATTGTAGCAGTTAAACAGCTGTCTGACATGGCCATGGCTTACATCAATCTAAATAGTGATAATAAAGGCTTAGTGAACCTCAAGGTTAGATGGTGTCACCAATCACTCTATATACATCTATCCAGTGATGCTCGTCCAAACCAAAATTCACGAGATTAGTCTTGATGCAATCCTCCCACCTGCACTTCTATCTACCCCCGGGGATGTTTACTCATCACCTCAGTGTTTATTAATATTTTAGGGATCTGTTCATGAATAAACCCTTCAATCTTACGTGCCATCTTTATTGGCCACAATGCTGTGACCTGAATTATATTTAGCGAGTGGAGTTCCTTCAATTCAGCATTGAGTACCCTTCTAATATTTGAGTTAAATTCAAACCTAAAATTCATCTTTAATTGATCACAAGTATAACTAATTTCAATTTTATATATATATATATA